>NC_080096.1:36595000-36832500 GCF_950005125.1 Chionomys nivalis | reverse complement strand
CTATCCTTCAGTTTATTAACTGTAAAAATATAGGATTAGCCTTGATTAATCTTGTAGTATCACTTTGATTATTTTAGCAATTTGGCACAGAGTAGAACCTCAAATTCTTTTCTATCTTGTTTGAAGCAAACTCTAGATACAATGACATTAGTGACAGCCCACTCAAGGATATCCAGTTCATTAACATTCCCGTCCTTGGACAAGCTGGATGGATAATCTAAGGGCTACAAAGCTGAAGTGTGTTATACCGATGCCTCATAGAACTGCATTTGTAGAATTTGAACTGGAGGTGGCCAGATAGGCATGATACCCTCACAGACAGGGCTGCATAGCTATTGTTAAGGATATATTTATAGTATGTTGTAAATTTAAAACCTTTTGATCAACTAAGGCCTTGCTATTCCTAATGACATGGGCACTGGCATGGGTACAGTGTGACTAATTCCCACACAAAAAAGGATAATCCAGAATGATCAGAAAGTTTCTACCCCTTTATACTGCTTTTCTCGCAAATGCATTAACAATCCATCTTCAGTAGGCTGGAGGCTTTGAGGAGGAATGGGGCTCATTTTTGAGAAATATTGCATTCTTTAAGGTCTCAGCCCAAAAGGACAGAAACCACGGCTGAATTTATTCTCCAAGTCACTGCTGCCTCTGGGTCAGATGCGAGTCATGTGCACTAATAAATCTCCTGCTAAGGCCTTTCTTCTTCCATCTGCGCTTTGATCTTATCACCTTTGTCTTCTTGCGATTTATTTTTTCCACCTCTTCTTTTTTCCTCTCGTCACAGGAAAACTTGTCAGGTTGCTGAACACTCATTCTGTTTTAACACAGAAGAACAGTTTAGGGGTAAGTGCCTGACCATCCTCACCAAATATCATAGCTTCCTTCTTTTCACACTTAACACTTCTTCCTCAGATTTCACACCTGGTACAGGATTCCTCCTTCTGAAGCTATCCCAGAACAATCATGCTGGTGGGAGGATAGCTCTGATAAGAAACTGACTGCTGTTCAAGATTTCTGCTTGCGATGGAATCTTCCTTCTGTTTTAGCTAGTGCCTCTTTAAAATGTTTTATTTTAAAGATTTTATTTGATTTTTAATTACGTGTCTGTGTGTGTGTGTGTGTGTGTGTGTGTGTGTGTGTGTGTGCGCGCGCACACACGCGTGAAGATGTCCGGAGACCAAAAGAGGGCATGAGATCTCCTGGAGCTGGAGTTAACAGACCTTTGTAAGCTGCCAGGTGTGGGTGCTGAGAATTGCAATCAACTCTTCTCCAAGAGCAATGTAAACGTAAGCACTGGGCCATCTCTTCAGTCCTAAGCTTTTGGAAAGCTTGGAAAGTCCATAGTGGAGATCTTGAAAATATCATCTACATTTCCCCCTTTTCTACCATTTCAGGTAAAGGATGGAGATACAATGAAGAAAGATAGCTTTGGGGATATATGAAAGACACATTTTTGCTTGTTGGTATTCACTAGTCAGGCTTTTAGACTCCATCATATTCTGTACAACTTGGCACAACTGCCTTCTTAGACTCTTCACCAGTTAGTCACACCTGAAGCCTACATATTAGCTGTAGGGCTCAGTTGTTTTGAATACATCTTGTACCCTCACTCTTTCTCATTTGCAAAATACTCATTTGCAGTACTACTGCTCTATAGAAGAAGCCTTTCTTCTCATTGGAATAAAGCAGAACTTTGTCCTACAGTCAATCTCATTTTGAAGCCACTTCCCTCAGGGATTCTTCTTAGATACCCCTGTCCAGTTCTCTCTCCTCTGACCATCCCTCATACCGCTTTAATTCCATGCAGCCAGGACAATGCTCCATTTAAGTGTTATTCCCTAGAGTTGAAGTCACAATGAAATACACTGCTATTGATGGTGTTATCGTCAATGATATCTTTCAGTAAAATACGCTGCTATTTGTTGGAGGAGGGAGGCTGCTTGTTGGTTCCAGGCTGCCCAGGTAGCTTAGACCTGAAATAATCACACAGATACTGTATTAATTAAATCACTGCTTGGCCCATTAGCTCTAGCCTCTTATTGGCTCATGGCTCACTCTTAATTAATTTAACCCATTTCTATTAATCTGTGGCTGTGGCTTACCAGCTAAAGATCTGGTGTCTGTCTCAGGCAGGACTACATGGCGTCTCTCTCACTCAGCCCTTCACCTCCCAGCATTCAGCTTAGTTTTTCCCACCTAGCTAAGTTCTGACATCCTATAAGTCCAAAGCAGTTTCTTTATTCATTAATGGTATTCACGACATACAAAGGGGACTCCCACATCAGCTATTGAGGGTGATATGTTACAATGGACAGACAATGTCCCATGTTCTATTTCTTATTCAACAGAGAAGCAGTTGACTATATGAGCTAGTATTACATAAAGGTGAAAATAAGTAAATGCCTACATGTGTAATTAAGGATAAATCTGATTTTTTTTTCCTTAGAGGCCCTTGGGTAAAGTCTTAAGGATGGCTAAAATACTAATAGCATTAAAAAGTACTAAAATTTAGCCTTATAGACTTTGAAAACTTAGAACAACAATTTTAGAAGGATCGTTTTAGAGTCTGCTAATTTAATGTTTTTCACATCATAATGGATAATTTTGGTTACTAACCTGATACACCGAGGAAAGGAGCCTCAGTAAAGAACTGCCTCAATCATACTGGCTGTCAGTATGTTTATTGGGCATTTTCTTGATTGCTAGTTCATCTGGAAACCCACTGTGAGAAGTACCTTCTCTAGGCACATGGGCCTGGGCTCTTTAAGCAAGGTGGTGAGGTTTGGAGAGCTGGCTCATGAGTTAGGAGCACTCATTGCTCTCGCAGAGGACATGGGTTAAATTCACAGTACCCACATCATGGCTCACAGTCATTTGTAACTCCAGTACAGGAATTCTGACACCTTCTTCTGATGTCCATGGACACCAGGCACATACGTATATGCATACATGTGTTCAGGGAAAACACTCATTCCTATAAGATAATAAGTATTTTTTATTTAAGTAGCTGAAGGTGAGTCTGGGAGCAAACAAGTAAGCAGAATTCCTCTGTGGGTCTACTCCAAGCTCTCTTCCCTTCAGTTGCTGTCCTGGATTCTCTCCATAACAGACTCCAGCTCATAAACCCTTTCTTCCTGAGTTGTGTTTGATCATAGTGTTTATCACAGAAACAGAAAGAAAAGTTGAACACATATAATCTTGTTTTACCATTGGAGAAAATTACTTCTTAGGAAGGCAAATTAGTGCAAACTATATATTGAATTAAACATTTTCTATATAAATATTTGTAAATGTTAAGTTAAATATGGTCCACTGTTAGTATTTTCTTTAATCGGTTAAATTGCTGACATGTAAATATATATGAAGTGCAGTTTGTCTAAGTGGTAAGAATAGGAACTCATTCTGCTTAAATGAGGCAGAAGGAAATGTAATTACAGCATATTAAGGGCTCATAGAAGCAATGGGAAGCAGAGAACCAGTCTTGTGAATACGAAGGACGCAGAGCTTCTGCACCAGAGAGAAGAGGTCATACAAGTGCCCTTTAAGAACAAAAAGGAATATAAAAGATTTCGCTACTTCCTGTCTGCTAAAAATGGACAAACCCAACAGAGGGCATATCTGATGTTCGTAGACAGGACCATGGGCTTTGGCTAGGGATAGCAAGGCTTTCCCTGTGGCCCCCAAGTACTACTCCCAAAAAGGAAGGAGTCATTTAGAGATATGGAGTAATTTAATTTAGAAGAGAAAATAGATCCTGAGGAGTCAAAATCTATTAATACTCTGCACAACAGAAAGTTTCTTCATTCCTAAGAAGGGAAAAGAACAATGCTGACAGCTTCTAGCTGGAGCTTATGGTTTGTATCAGGAGCTTTGCCTGCAGTGTAACACTAGATACGTCAAATAAATACACAATAAAAAAATACTACCTTTCCCATTTTACCAATCAGAGCATGAAAAGTAAAAGATGTCAGTTACTCAAGATTGCATACTTAAATACCTATCAAAACTTGGTTTCAAAGCCTGATCTGTTTGTTTGTGTTTTCTTTTGAATGCTTTAAACCTTCATATATAGAGAGTCTGAGGCAGTTTTCCCAAGAGCTTTCTACTAGAGAAACGGAAGTAGCAGAGAAACATCACTGGCACTTGCTCTTTTCTTTGCTTACAGCAGTCTCCGGCAGCAGTTCTCTGGGGTCATTCTCCTTAATTAAAGTGTTGCTAAATCAGTCCTGACTAAAAAAGACATATCCTCCTCTCTCTTCTCTTCTAATGCCTTTTATAAGGTTTATTCTAATTATTTTTAATCATGTGTTGGTGTGTGTGTGTGTCTGCATGTATGTGCCCATGAGTACAAGTTTACAGATGGTTGCAATGTGGGTGCTAAGACCCTAACTCGGATCCTTTGGAAGAGTTGCAAGGCCGTTAACTGCTGAGATGTCTCTCCTGCCCTCTGTCTTTTTTGTTGTTGTTGTTGTTTGCCATGTTTCATGGCATCTTATTCTTTTTACTTTTTTATTTATCTGTTTTTGCATATTGTTTCCTTCCTAGATTTATTCTTTAAAGATTATTTTCCATAGATTTGCTCTTTAAAGATTATCATGTAGATAGAAAATGTTGGAAGATAGACCATGTGACTCATATGGTCTCAAGTCTCTATAAAGTTATATAGATGAATATACGGGAGTGTATAGATTATAAAGAGCTAATATATTATCAAATATGTTACAAAGAAAGATTTCCAAAGAAAAACGGAATATACGGAAGTGTATAGATTATAAAGAGCTAATATATTATCAAATATGTTACAAAGAAAGATTTCCAAAGAAAAACTATGAATTTTCTTCTAGGAAAAGAGATGTTCTTCACCTCTTATATTTCTAATTCCCAAATTTTAGAAAGCTGGTAGATGACTTGCAAAGTTAATTTACTCTTGTCAATTACTAAAGGCTCTTTACTGAGTCCATTTTATTATTTTAATTAACATAATAACCCTGGAAAGTGGGAGGTTGTAGAATACATAAATTAAGAGTGTCTGAGTTTAATAAGTCTCCGACTGAAGTATGAATGCTTTTCACATATTTTTTAACCACGTGAGAATCAATGATGTATAAAGAAAGCTATACTATTTATAGAAGGATGATGGGCACTGAGAAATTGATTTAGAGACTGTCTTTCATGTAATGGAGGCCAAATGTCAGAGCTGACTCCTTTGGATCAACATTTCAACCAATTGCTCTTTGAAGAAATAGTGTATCATCAGTGCTTCCTTTGGGAGCCCATGGTCTCTGTATGACAAGGCTCACAGATTATGCTTACCGCCCATTATTGACCCTTGGTTGCTTTGAAATCTATAGTGTGGCCCAGCTGTGGTATCTGTTCTTTCATCTGCTTTCTTCTTCAGTCTTATCTTTAGCTACATCATTTCCATCTCTTATTCATTTATTCTCTATGAATTCCCTCTACTACATAGCTCTGCCACTGACCACCTGATATTGTTTCCAAATGCAGGCTTCTGAGATCTTAACAGCTGTCACACATTATAAACAACCTTCAGGCATCAATTGTCAAGATTTACCTTCTCTGCACCAGACTTTCCTAGGATTATACCATATCTGTCCTTCACTTGGTGCTTTGCTTCCCCAGTCCATGTATCATACCCCATACCCCATAGTCTATCATTCTTGGGTCATCAGGGTTTTAAGATTTCTCACATGGAACAATGACCTAGACTTGACTTCCTCACCAATTACCTGAAGACAGACACCTAGAGGGTATCTCCTTAAGATTCCCTTGCAAGCTTCTCATTCCTGATAGGGTAGAGTGCATCCTTAATTCTCTATCATGCTCAGGGGACAATTTTGACACATGCCCTCTAACCTGGTATGTATGTCATCTATGCAGAGGAACACAACTTTCCATCTTCCTCGTTTTTAAGACACTTACATCCATGAGACAGTGACTGCACCTTACCTCTCTCCCTGGAAAGCTGAACATCACTACCCATGCTTCTGTGTCTTCTAACTTTTATCCTTGATGATAAGTTTCTTAGTTCCTGCAGTTTTGGCTGCAGCCTCACTCTCACTAATTCCTTCCTATCCCCATCCTACCCCACCCCATTTGAGCTTAGAAAACTAGTGTTTTGATTGATTTTTTTGCATCTTTTTTTGACTCAGCTTCTTAGATTTGGCAACCTGGACTTTACAACTTGCTGGCTTCCTTGGACTTCAGGTCATTTGAATCTCTTTATATTATATATTCCTTAGACTTTCCATTGGGAACTAGCTTTAGTTCATTTTGTGAATATGTAGTCCTCACTCTGGAATTAGTGAGCTGGAATGGACAACAGGGGTTTGAGGATATGATAAATCAGATGGAGGTTCCAGATAGTTCTTCCCCTGTATTTCTTGTCTGCTATATACTAAGCATTGTCAACACTGATCATACCTGGTCTGTAATAAACCTATTCAGTGAGTACAAAGGGACCTTTTCTTTTATTGAGCTATATAATTTTCTTTGCTTCCCTCGCTTTCTTCCCGCTCCCTTCTATCCTATTTAATGATCTCCACACTATCAATTTACTCAGGAGATCTTGTCTTTTTCTACTTCCTATGTATGTTAGATCCATGTGTGTCTCTCTTAGGGTCCTCTTTGTTGTTTAGGTTCTCTGAAATTGTGAATTGCAGGCTTGTTTTGTTTTATGTTTAAAAGCCCCTTATGAGTGAGCACATATTATATTTGTCTTTCTGGATCTGGGTTACTTCATTCAATATGATGTTTTCTAGATCCATCCATTTGCCCACAAATGTCAAGATGTCAATAATTTTTTTTGCTGTGTAGTACTCCATTGTGTAAATGTACCACATCTTCTTTGTCCACACTTTGGTCAAGGGACATATAGGTTGTTTCCAGGTTCTGGGTATTATAAATACTGCTGCTTTGAACATAGTTGAGCACATGTCCTTGTGGTATGATTGAGCATCCTTTGGATATATACCCAAAAGTTGTATTGCTGGGTCTTGAGGTAGGTTGTTTCCTAATTTTCTGAGAAAACACCATACTGAAATAGAAAATAGCTATACCAGTTTACACACCCACCATTACCCAACATCCTTCTTCAACATAAGTTGTCATCACTGTTTTTGATCTTGGCCATTCTGACAGATGGAAGATGGAGTCTCAGAGTTGTTTTGATTTCTCTGATGACTAAAGATATTGTGCATTTTCCTAAGTGTCTTTCACCCATTTTATATTTCTCTATTGAGAGTTCTCTGTTTAGGTCTACACCCCATTTTGTATTGGATTATTTGTTCTTTCGATGGACGTTTTCTTGAGTTCTTTGTATATTTTGGAGATCAGACCTCTGTCTGATGTGGGGCTGGTGAAGAAGATCTTTTCCCATTTTGTAGGCTGTCATTTTGTCTTTTGATCATGTCCTTTGCTTTCCAAAGCTTCTCAGTTTCGGGAGGTTCCATTTATTAATTTTTTCTCTCAGTGTCTGTGCTACTGGGATTATATTTCAGAAGTAGTCTCTCGTGCCAGTGTGTTCAAGTGTACATTCCACTTTCTCTTCTGTGAGGTTAAGTGTGGTTGGTTTTATGTTAAGGTCTTTGCTCCATTTGGACTTGAGTGTTGTGCCTAGTGACAGATATGGGTCTATTTTCATTCTTCTACATATTGATATCCAGTTATGCCAACACTGTTTGTTGAATACGCTTTCTTTTTGCCATTTTATATTTTTGCTTCTTTGTCAAAAGTCAGATGTTTGTAGGTGTGTGGATTGATATTCAGGTCTTTGATTGGGTTCCATTAGTCCTCCTCTCTGTTTTTATGCCAATACTAGACTTTTGGTACTGTAACTCCATATAGTAGAGTTTTAAGTCAGGGATTGTGATGCCTCCAGAAGTTTCTTTGTTGTACAGGATTGTTTTGGCTATCCTTGGTTTTTTGCTTTTTTATATGAAGCTGAGTATTGCTCTTTTGGGCTCTGTGAATACTTTTTCTGGAATTTTAATGGGCATTGCATTGAATCTGTAGACTGCTTTTGGTAAGATTGCTATTTTTACTATGTTACTTCTACCTACCCAAAAGCATGGGAGATTTCTCCATTTTCTGATATCTTCTTCAATTTCTTTCTTCAAAGATTTAAAGTTCTTGTCATATAGGCCTTTCAATTGTTTGGCTAGATTTACTCCAAGATATTTGATATTATTTGTGGCTATCATAAAGGGTGATGTTTCTCTGATTTCTTTTCTCAGCCCATTTATCATTTGTATAAAGGAGGGCTACTGATTCTTTTTAGATATTATTGTGTCCTGCTACATTACTGAGGTATTTATGAGTTATAGAAGTTCTTTGGTATAATTTTGGGGGTCACTTATGTTAGCTATCATATCATCAGCAAATAGTGAGAGTGACTTCCTTTCCAATTTTTATCTCCTTGATCTCCTTTTGTTGTCTTATTGCTCTAACTAGAACCTCAAGTACTATTTTGAATAGCTATGGAGAGAGTAGACAACCTTGTTGTCTTCTTTCTGATTTCAGAGGGATAGCATTTAGTGCTATGAACTATCCTCTTAACACTGTTTTCATTGTGTCCCATAAATTTGAGTATGTTGTGTGGTCATTTTCATTGAATTTCAGGAAGTCTTTAATTTCTCCCTCTAATTCTACCTTGACCCATTGATGATTCAGGTGAGCTTTGTTTAATTTCCATGTGTTTGTGGACTTTCTGGAATTAGTATTGCTGTTGACTTCTAGTTTTAAACGATGGTGAGCTGGTAAGATACATGGAATTATTTCTTTTTTTTTTTTGTATCTGTTGAGGATTGTTTTGTTACTGAGTATGTGGTCAATATTTTGGTTTTTTTTATTGCTTCCATTTTATTTTATTTTCAGATTCATTTTATTTATTTATTTATTTATTAAAGATTTCTGCCTCCTCCCCGCCACCGCCTCCCATTTCCCTCCCCCTCCCCCAACCAAGTCCCCCTCCCTTGTCAGCCCTAAGAGCAATCAGGGTTCCCTGCCCTGTGGGAAGTCCAAGGACCACCCATCTCCATCCAGGTCTAGTAAGGTGAGCATCCAAACTGCCTAGGCTCCCACAAAGCCAGTACGTGCAGTAGGATCAAAAACCCATTGCCATTGTTCTCTTTGAGAAGGTTCTATGAGGTGCTGAGAAGAAGGTATATTATTTTCTGTTTGGATGGAATATTCTGTAGATGTCTGTTATATCCATTTGAGTGATAACATCTATTAGTTCCCTTATTTCTCTGTTCATTTATTGTCTGACTTACCTGTCCAGTGTTGAGAGTGCAGTGTTGAAGTCTCCCACTATTAGTGTGTGGGGTTTAGTGTATGATTTAAGATTTAGAAGTGTTTCCTTTACATATGAGGGTGCCCTTGTATTGGGGGCATAGATGTTCAGTATTGAGATTTTCTCTTGATGGATTTTTCCTGTGACTAATATGAAATGTTCTTCTTTTTCTCTTTTGATTGATTTTAGTTTGAAGTCTATTTTGTTAGATCTTAGGATAGCTACACCAGATTGTTTCTAAGGTCCATTTGATTGGAATATTTTTTTCCAACTCTTAACTCTAAGGTGATGTCTATCTTTGAGGTTGAGGTGTGTTTCTTGTATGCAGAAGAAGGATGGATTCTGTTTTCGTATCCAATCTGTTACCTGTGCCTTTTTATAGGTGAGTTGAGTCCATTTATATTAAGCGATATTAATGACCAGTGATTGCTATCTCCTGTAAATTTAGTTTCAATTGTTGGTGATGTTAATTTGTGTGTTTTTCCCTTCTGTGGGATTTGCTGTTATGAGACCATGAGTTGTCTGTGTTTTCGTTGATGTAGCCAACTTCCTTGGGGTGGAGTTTTCCTTCTAGTATTTAGTGTAGGGCTGGGTTTGTGGCTAGGTATTGGCTAAATATGGTTTTGTCATGGAATATCTTGTTTTGTCCTTCTATGGTGATTGAAAGTTTTGCTGGGTATAGTAGTCTGGGCTGGCATTCATGATCTCTTAATGTCTGCATAATGCTTGACTAGAAACTTCTGACTTTCATTGTTTCCACTAAGAAGGCAGGTGTAATTCTGATATGTCTACCTTTATATGCTACTTGGCCATTTCCCTTCGCAGTTAATATTCTTTATTCTGTATATTTACTGTTTTGTTTATCCTGTGGCAAGGAGAAATTTAATTTTGGTTCATTCTATTTGGTGTTCTGTAAGCTTCTTATATCTAATATGCATGTCTTTAAGAAAATTTTCTTCTATGATTTTGTGGAATATATTCTCTGTGTTTTTGAGATGAACTTTTTCTTCTTCTATCCCTATTATTCTTAGGATTTGTCTTTTATGGTGTCCCACATTTCCTTAATATTTTGTTTTAAGTTTTTGTTAGATTTAACATTTTCTTAGGCTGTTAAGGCTATTTCTTCTATCTTCAATGCTTGAGATTCTCTCTTCCATCTCTTGTATTCTGCTGTTTATTCCCATATTTTCCATTTCCAGAATTCCCTGTGTTTGTGTTTTATTTATTGTCTTTATTTTGGTTTCCATGTCTAAAATCATTTCTTTTTTCTTTTTTTCAAATTTATTTATTTATTAAAGATTTCTGCATCCTCCCCGCCACCGCCTCCCATTTCCCTCCCCCTCCCCCAACCAAGTCCCCCTCCCTTGTCAGCCCTAAGAGCAATCAGGGTTCCCTGCCCTGTGGGAAGTCCAAGGACCACCCACCTCCATCCAGGTCTAGTAAGGTGAGCATCCAAACTGCCTAGGCTCCCACAAAGCCAGTACGTGCAGTAGGATCAAAAACCCATTGCCATTGTTCTTGAGTTTTCAGTAGGCCTCATTATCCACTATGTTCAGCGAGTCCAGTTTTATCCCATGCTTTTTCAGACCCAGGCCAGCTGGCCTTGGTGAGTTCCCGATAGAACATCCCCATTGTCTCAGTGTGTGGGTGCACCCCTCGTGGTCCTGAGTTCCTTGCTTGTGCTCTCTCTCCTTCTGCTCCTGATTTGGACCTTGAGATTTCAGTCCGGTGCTCCAATGTGGGTCTCTGTCTCTGTCTCCTTTCATCGCCTGATGAAGGTTAATATTCAGGAGGATGCCTATATGTTTTTCTTTGGGTTCACTTTCTTATTTAGCTTCTATAGTATCACGAATTATAGGCCCAATGTCCTTTATTTATGGCTACAAACCAAATATGAGTGAGTACATCCCATGTTCCTCTTTTTGGGTCTGGCTTACCTCACTCAGGATAGTGTTTTCAATTTCCGTCCATTTGTATGCAAAATTCAAGAAGTCATTGTTTTTTTACTGCTGAGTAGTACTCTAATATGTATATATTCCATACTTTCTTCATCCATTCTTCCATCGATGGGCATCTAGGTTGTTTCAAGGTTCTGGCTACTACAAACAATGCTGCCATAAACATAGTTGAGCATATACTTTTGTTGTATGATAGGGCATCTCTTGGGTATATTCCCAAAAGTGGTATTGCTGGATCCAGGGGTAGGTTGATCCCGAATTTCCTGAGAAACCGCCACACTGCTTTCCAAAGTGGTTGCACAAGTTTGCATTCCCACCAGCAATGGATGAGTGTACCCCTTACTCCACAACCTCTCCAGCAAAGGCTATCATTGGTGTTTTTTATTTTAGCCATTCTGACAGGTGTAAGATGGTATCTTAAAGTTGTCTTGATTTGCATTTCCCTGATCGCTAAGGAAGTTGAGCATGACCTTAAGTGTCTTTTGGCCATTTGAACTTCTTCTGTTGAGAATTCTCTATTCAGCTCAGTGCCCCATTTTATAATTGGTTTGATTAGCCTTTTACGGTCTAGTTTCTTGAGTTCTTTATATATTTTGGAGATCAGACCTTTGTCAGTTGTGAAGTTGAT
Source organism: Chionomys nivalis (assembly GCF_950005125.1). Lineage (NCBI taxonomy): Eukaryota > Metazoa > Chordata > Mammalia > Rodentia > Cricetidae > Chionomys > Chionomys nivalis. The sequence goes on along the minus strand of NC_080096.1, from coordinate 36,820,598 downwards.
GAAGATCTTCTCCTAGTCAGTGGGTTGCCTTTTTGTCTTAGTGACAGTGTCCTTTGCTTTACAGAAGCTTCTCAGTCTCAGGAGGTCCCATTTATTCAATGATGTCCTTAATGTCTGTGCTGCTGGGGTTATATGTAGGAAGTCATCTCCTGTACCCATGTGTTGTAGAGTACTTCCCACTTTCTCTTCTATCAGGTTCAGTGTGTTCGGACTGATATTGAGGTCTTTAATCCATTTTGCAAATCTATCAATGTAATCCACCATATAAATAAACTGAAAGAAAAAACCATATGATCATTTCATTAGATGCTGAAAAAGCATTTGACAAAATTCAACACCCCTTTATGATAAAGGTCTTGGAGAGATTAGTGATACAAAGGTCATACCTAAATATAATAAAAGTTATTTACAGCAAGCTGACAGATAACATTAAATTAAACAGAGAAAAACTCAAAGCCATCCCACTAAAATCAGGAACACGACAAGGATGTCCACTCTCCCCATACCTCTTCAATATAGTGCTTGAAGTTCTAGCAATAGCAATAAGACAATATAAGGGGACCAAGGGAATTCGTATTGGAAAGGAAGAAGTTAAGCTTTGTTATTTGCAGATGATATGATAGTATACATAAGCGACCCCAAAAACTCTACCAAAGAACTCCTACAGCTGATAAACACCTTTAGTAATGTGGCAGGATACAAGATCAACTCCAAAAAATCAGTTGCCTTCCTATACACAAAGGATAAGGAAGCAGAGAGGGAAATCAGAGAAGCATCACCTTTCACGATAGCCACAAATAGCATAAAATATCTTGGGGTAACTCTGACCAAGGAAGTGAAAGATTTATTTGACAAGAACTTTAAGTCTTTGAAGAAAGAAATTGAAGAGGACACCAGATAATGGAAGGATCTCCCTTGCTCTTGGATTGGGAGGATCAATATCATAAAAATGGCAATTCTTCCAAAAGCAATCTATAGATTCAAAGCAATCCCCATCAAAATCCCATCAAAATTCTTCACAGATCTGGAGAAGACAATAAACAACTTTATATGGAAAAACAAAACACCCAGGATAGCCAAAACAATCTTTTTTTTTTTTTTTTTTTTGGATTTTTCGAGACAGGGTTTCTCCGTAGCTTTTGGTTCCTGTCCTGAAACTAGCTCTTGTAGACCAGGCTGGCCTCGAACTCACAGAGATTCTCCTGCCTCTGCCTCCCGAGTGCTGGGATTAAAGGCGTGTGCCACCACCGCCCAGCCTAGCCAAAACAATCTTATACAATAAAGTATTGTCTGGAGGCATTACCATCCCTGACTTCAAACTCTATTACAGAGCTACAGTATTGAAAACCTCTTGGTATTGGCATAAAAACAGAGAAGTCGATAATGGAATCGAATAGAAGACCCGGACTTTAACCCACAAACCTATGCACACCTGATTTTCTTTTTTTTTTTTTAATATTTATTTATTATGTATACAATATTCTGTCTGTGTGCATATCTACAGGCCAGAAGAGGGCACCAGATGGTTGTGAGCCACCATGTGGTTGCCGGGAATTGAACTCAGGACCTTTGGAAGAGCAGGCAATGCTCTTAACCTCTGAGCCATCTCTCCAGCCCCTGCACACCTGATTTTCGATAAAGGAGCTAAAAGTATACAATGGAAAAAAGAGAGCATCTTCAACAAATTGTGCTGGCAAAACTGGATGTCAATCTGTAGAAGAATGAAAATAGATCCATATCTATCACCATGCATAAAATCATTTCTTTCACATGTTTGATTGCTTTTTCTTGGTTTTATTTAAGGAATTTGTTGAGTTCTTCCAATTTTTTGTTTGTCTTTTCCTCTATTTCTTTGAGGGAATTTTTCATTTCCTTTTTAAGCGCCTCAAATATTTTCCTAAAGTTATTTTTAAATCATTTTATTCTGCTTCATCTATATTGGGGTCTTCAAGTCTTGCTGTTTTAGAGCCAATAGTTTTTGTTGGTGTCATGTTGTTGATTGTGGTGTTGAGTGTGTCTTTACCTTTTCTACCCATCTTTTCCTCTGATTTGTGTAGTTGAGGTCATATCTCTGATGATCACTCTTCCAAGTGCCAGTGTATCTAAAGTGCAGATGATTGCTCCTAGTGGTAGAGTTGGGGCCACAGTTCTAGTCACCCTGGAGATCACTTGGCAATCCTGGAAGTTTCCTGGTACTCTAAGAGGTTGCTCTGCAATCCCAGAGGTCATTCCTTCCTGCTTCCACAAAGGTTGCTTGCTTGGGCCTGCTCCCATGGAGATCACTTGTTCAGGCCTGCTCCTGCAGAGATTAGTGACTCAGGCCTGGTCCTGTGGAGGTCACTGTCTTAAGCTTGTCCCCATGGAGTCACTGACTCAGGGCTGGTCCCATGGATGTCACTAGCTCAGGCCTGCTCCAGCAGAGATCCCTGGCTTGGACCTTCTCCCGCAGGTGTCCCTGTCTCGAGCCTGCTCCTGCAGAGGTCACTGGCCTGGGCCTGGTCATGCAGCGGTCACTGGCTCAGGCCTGCTCTGGAGGAGGTTGTTGAATGGGGCGATAATAAACCAGCATTTCTGGCTAAAAGCAGAAGACTTAGGGTCTGACCACTTGTGCTTCTTGATTCACTATTTCTTGGTTGACGTGAGTAAAATGAGACCATTTATAAGCATTCTGTGTCGACAGGTACTGTGATAAGATCTTGACCTTCTCTCCAACAGCCCTTAAACATCCCACAGTGATTCCTTATCCAGTAGAATTCAGTGACCATGAATCTCTTTGCTTAATAGATTCTACCTCAATGGGCTGGGAAGAGAAGCAGGAAGATTCCAGAAGGAAACCAGTGCCCTTTGCTATATGGGTCAATGCCACTGTACAGGAGCAGAAAGGAACTTTTCTTGGGTGACTGTCTTTATTGCTTCTGAGAGAAGCACTATGAAAAACTTAGGGGAAAAAGTCGTGAAATTGCTTAGAACCCCCTCCATCCCATAGTCACTCCAACCTCCTACTCTGGGAACCCTTAAGCCCACTGTGGGCCTAACAGGCCATTTGTGAGCCTTCTTCCCCTTGGACCCTTCTCCATAGTCAGCATGTGTTGACTTCATTCAGATAACAGTGTCAAATACTGGGTCAGATTCACTGTCAACCTAAACATGGGTATTATTCCTACTCACAAAGAAATTCTGAACTAGTTACAAATGCAACTGGATATAAGCAAGCAGAATGGATATAGAATTATAAGTTGCAGCAGCGTTCTGAGGGAAAGAACATAGTTGCTATGAGAAAGAACAAGACTCTAATTTAGCTGAAATAGGTAATATTGAAATAAAAGAAAAAATAAGAATTCAATCCCTAGTACTTATAGAAAAGTAGAGTATAGTGGCACATGCCTGTAATCTCAGCACTAGAGAGGCATGACACAGAAGCAGGAGGATGGCTGGTAGCCTGGTGTACATAGCAAGTTCTTGGCCAGTTAGGTTACACGGAGAGAAACCCTGTCTCAAACTTCAAATGAAACAAAACCAAAAGTCTAGAGCAGTGAGGCAAGAGTTGTTAGTGTGTAGAAGAACACACAGTAAGCAGAAGTCTTTGGAGTCACAGTGATGAACTATGAACTCAGTTTGTCTGAAGAAGTAAAAAGCTAGGATTTGGATTACATTCCAGCATAATTGGAAATTATGAAGGATTTGCAATCCAGGAAGTGACAAGATCCAATTAAATTTTAAAAAGGCTATATAGAGAACAGAATGGGGAGGGGTGGGAAAAAAGAAGCAGGGTTGGTTGGGGACTTTCTCAGGATATTAGTAAAAGTATGGAAATACCGACAACTAAACAGATTGGAGATATCTTTTGGAAATAGATAAATTTAAATCTTTTGGAGAATTTAAAGACCTCAGTGAGATGTGAGATGTAAAATTTTCAGTAAAAGCTATCAAGCCATAAAATAGTTAGTATGGTAGTTGATCCTACTTCTGCTTCCAGATTTCACATCCAATCCATCAACTAAGCCAAAGCTCTTTATCTGCAAAGCCGCTGTTCCAAGTCCTAGAATTTCTTACCTTCTTCACAGCTTCAACCCTTCTCCAACCCGTCATTGCATCTTGCCTAGACAACTGCACTAGCGACCCCACTGTCTTTGCTTTCAATCCCCCCCAAAAAACTCTTCCTAATATCCACTCCATTATTGCATCCTCTATTCTACTCTCTAACTAAATTTTGCCAGTGACCACCTCACTGATTCCTATTCATTCCCACTGGATGTTTCACAGGCACCCCAAAGCTTATTCCTGTTGTTTGACTTTTGTGATTGCTATTTCTACTGATTCTTCTGCTTCTTTCCATGCTCTATTTCTGTTACAGGACTACCTCTGTGACCATTTACCTGCTTTATTACACTCACAACTCTCATTTCCATTTGTACCCATTATACTTATCATTGACTTACATTCATATACAGATTTTTTTTTTATCATTCTTTACCATTACAAATTCTGTTCTGCTATAGTATGCTACTGAATCTGTTTAAAGTACATTTCTTGAATGTCTAGAGGGATTCAATATTGGAAGGCATCAGGCAATATTTATTCTCACCACTTTAATTTATTTTTAAATTAGCAAAACAGGACTTTTTTTTTTCTGAAGGAAAGAAAGAAGAAATTAAGGCCAGCCCATGCTTTTGCTTTATCTAATTGGGCACATGAAAATGGGAACTTCCTACTGTGATGGAAACACTTTTCAAACCCCCAGTTTAGTGGATGACAGGAGATCAATTTTAATTAGGTTGAATTTGAGATCATTTTCAGACATGCAAGAGCAGGACTCAAGCTGGTAGATGGATAGGAAGACCATGTAATTTATTGTCACAACTTAAAGTGAATGAGAGAATTAAACATAAAATTTTGTATGTTTTAAAAATAGTCTTTAAGAGTAAAAATTGTTTTTACTACATTGGCACTTTTACAAACTAATTATTTTCAAAATTTCATGTATGTATCTTTTAATGATTACCAGTTATGAAAGTAGTATATTTACATTTTGTTGCATATATTTTGACAATTGTAAGTTCTATTTTGAGGATAAAAAATGGAAGGATATTCAGATTCAATTATAAATTGAATACCTCAAACTGTCTAAGAATGAATCTCTGCTTCATGGCTTTTCTGATTTATGATGAGCATTGTTTTCAAGCCAAAGTTTTTATTCACACTATCCTAACAAAATAAATTTGACTTTAGTGACTTCATATTGAAATAGCTGTATCGTTTCAACTAAGGAGGTAGTCTATTTTCTTCATATTGAAATAGCTGTATCGTTTCAACTAAGGAGGTAATCTATTTTCCAGATAATGAAGTTCCAAAATTTTTCCATTAGCTGGATAAAATAATTGATTTAGACTGGAATTTTGTTAAATAATGCTATTTGAGATATCTGACTGACATTGATATGAAACTGCTGGGTTCATTTAGTTCTTCCTTATTGGCAAAGATGGTGTTCAGTTACCACTTCATGCAAGAGAAAGCTTGGAGTTGGAAATGGCCAAAATTATTTAGAATAGCTATGCTTTCTAAGGAACAGACCATATTGTACAACATCAGAAGTACATATTTATTCTAAAATAAAATTATCATAAAATAAATTATTCTAAAATAATCCAATGCTTTTCCTTTTATGCTTTGTTTTTAAATGTACAAGTTGCACTTTGGGGTCTATCTTATAAAAACTGCTGCTAAATGGAAGACACAGATGATTCCTCAGATTTGTGATTTCTTTCCTGAGGTAGATCAGAAATACTTAGTAATATTTCATAACTGTATGTCACAAGATGTGGAAATATATTCATATACATGCTTATATTTTTAATTCATTACTGGTAAAAGAAAATGAACATTGTTGCCGTGTAATCAAATAAAGAAACCATAATTTTGCATTTACACACAACTGTACTGTGAACATTCTTTTATCGAGATACAGGACTGTGATGTGTATAGATATCACCAACTAGTGACCATGGTGTCTGAAGAATGGGCCATGGAACAGTTGTCTGGTAGCAACTACCAGGTAGCACCTCTGCATACCCTGCTCTATCACAATTGGGGGCTAAAGGACTTAACTGCCATTCTCTGTTTGAACATAACTTTTTTCCATGAGAGAGGATGGCCTGAACAAAATTATACTATTGGGCACCCTGAACCTGGAAAGAAAGAGAAATAGTTAACATTAGTTTGTCTCCGTGTCATTTTTTCCAGATCCCCTACTGTCGTCTACCCTGCTTTTTCATACACTGAAATCACTAGCATGAACCTAAAATTCATTGTTTTAGGAAACAACAGGGCACAGCACTATTTTTCTTGTAGAGTGATGAAAATCTTAGGTACCATTTACTGAGCTCCTACATGTCAGTCTCTATTCTTTTTTTTTTATTTTTATTCTTTTTTAATTAAAATTTCCACCTGCTCCCCGTTTCCCATTTCCCTCCCCTCCTCCCAAATATTGCCCCCTCCCCCCACTCCCCTCCCCCTCCCCCCACTCCTCTTCTCCTCCCCCCACACCATTCCCCCTCCCTCTCGATACTGAAGAGCAGTCCAAATTCTCTGCCCTGCGGGAAGACGAAGGTCTTCTATCTACGTCCAGGAAGGTGAGCGTCTAAACAGGCTAAGCTCCCACAAAGCCAGTTCATGTATTAGGATCAAAACCTAGTGCCATTGTCCTTGGCTTCTCATCTGCCTTCATTGTCCGCCATGCTCGGAGAGTCCAGAATCAACCCATGCTTATTCAGTCGCAGACCAGCTGGCCTTGGTGGGCTCCCAATAAATCAGTTCCACTGTCACAGTGGGTGGGTGCATCCCTCGTAGTCCTGATTTCCTTGCTCATGTTCTCCCTCCTTCTGCTCCTCATTTGGACCTTAAGAGCTCAGACCGTTGCTCCAAATTGAGACTCTGTCTCTACCTCGATCCATCGCCAGATGAAGGTTCTAAGGTGATATGCAAGATATTCATCAGTATAGGATAGGGTCATTTCAGGTTCCCTCTCCTTAGTTGCCCAAGGGTACCAGCTGGGGACATATTCCTGGACACCTGCGAACCCCTCAAGAGTCAAGTCTCTTGCCAACCCTAAGATGGCTCCCTTAGATAGGATATATACTTCGCTGCTCCCGTATCCTCCCTTCCTATATCCCAACCATCCCAATCCCCCGAGCTCCTCCCATCCTCCCCTTCTCATGTTTCTCATCCCATTTCCCCTTTGCCCCATGCCACCTCACCCGCAAGTTCCCAGTTTTTGCCCTGCAATCTTGTCTACTTCCCCTCTCCATGCGGATGTCAGTCTCTATTCTTCACAGCCAATTTGTGATAGCATTTTAGAGGTGAGAAAGCCCAGGTTCAATGCTGTATGTATGACTGATAGGTAATGGAAGTGAGTTAGCACCTACAATACAATGATTACATTTCTAAAGTTGTACAGAGCTGGTATTGAACATAGATGTTGGTTCTTTAAAAATCTCACTTGTCCTGGTGACTTCATCACCTGATCCCTTGTCATTGTTCCACTCATAATGAATGACAAAGCAAACTTAGCACAAATTTTCATTGCATGCCTGAAACAGTGAGGCTATGGCCCTACGACTCTAGCTTAAGAAGACAGCATTGCTGGGCAGTGGTGGCACACACCTGTAATTCCAGCCCTTGGGAGGCAGAGGCAAGCGGATCTCTATGAGTTCAAGGCCAATCTGGTCTACAAGAGCTAATTCCAGGACAGCTAGGGCTACACAGAGAAACTGTCCTGAAAAAACAAACAAGCAAACAACAACAACAATAAAAGCATTATATAAAAAAAAAAAAGACAGCATTATGCTCCTGCCTCATACACTCAGACTCAGCAAATAACAGGTCTGGAAATACAGTCTACTTCACCTAAGAGTTTCTCAACACTATAAGATGGATATAAGAAGTGAGTAGAAACCGCATTTCATGCAAAAGCTCGAATTAGGTGAGAATTCAAGAGCCTGGACTCAACCCAACCCCGTCTGGATCATCATCCTGCCGTTTCTCAGAATCAGAGGAGGGAGATAAAGTTTCTAGCTCAGAGCCTCTTCTGGCATGGTCCCTAAGTTTTGATATGGGTTGGCATTTTTCCAGCAGCCAGCCACAGGTAGGAATATTGTTGCTGTCTATGACCATGAAAATAATAATTCTCAGCTCCTCTCTGGCTCTTAACCAGCCAAAATAATTGGTTTTAATTTTAATTTTCTAATGACTTGGAATTAATAGAAGCAGCTGCTGCCACAGTGTGTGGGTGTCCTTCACCAGAAGGCAGTGATAAAATTTTTTTAAAAAATCCCAATGTTATAAAATAAACTGAAAAATAAAGAATACAGTGTATAGGACAAAAAGGTTAATTCAAGAAAGGAGCAGTATCTTTTTGGTATCATAAATTCAACTGGCAATATGTAACGCTGCCTCTCTCCTCCCACCCATCATGTCCATTAGCTGATAAAATGGTAATCTGATTAGACACGGGGGTGTAAAACTCTGTTGCCCGTGTCTGATCACTGCCTCACGCTCTTTCTCTCCCTCCCAGTGTCTCAGAGAGATTAGCTGTGACAAAGTACAGAGAGAAGAGATAAGAGTGGATCTGCCGGTGACAGGGGCATTATAATTATTTGGGAGAAGATAGTGTTGGCGTTAGGAGGAATGAGTTCCATTTGTCCAGGAAGAGTAGATTTATAATATGGGTATCCATGCCAGGTGTCTCGCTATGCCAGACACGTGAGAGGACAGGCAGAGAACAACTGGTTCTAACTAGATGATGGACTCAATCCTTCCAGCAAAACCCAGAAGAAAGGCCACGTGTAGCATAGACCAAATTTGAGATATCCTGCTGCCCTCATTAAAGGAAAAAGAGCGGAAACTTATCTCAATTTCAAATGTAACAAGGAAGTGGATACCAAATTGGTTTGTGACCCAGGATAAATAAATTAAGGGAACAGAAGGCTAGCAGCACAACTGTGCAAATGTAAGGTAGCATGGGCTTACTGTGGCAGAAAAAATATGGACTTACTAGTCAGACAGTAGTATACAACATACAGCGCAATATAGCATACAGGATTGCTATGTGTGGCACTTTGGGAGTATCTGAATGACCTTGTGATGCTATGTTGAATACCTCTGCCAGGACTTATAGCATGATGGTCTCAGTCATTCCAGACAAACACAGAGGAAAGAAAAGCCATGTGTATCATAGATGAAGCACAAGACTGGTTCTTCACTGCTTCCTATTCTGTTAGCTTGAAGAGAAAATTGCCTGCTGTCAAGAAAGACCCCAAACTTAGAGTTTATATATTCAAGCAGGCACTTTCTGCTTCACTGGAGAGAAAATTAGAAATCCTGTACTTCAGGGTCCTGAGGAGAATTTGAGAATATAAATTTAGAGCAATTTATACACTTGGGCCCTGAGTTTCTCATTTTCTATATGTCCTAGTAGCCTCTAAAAGGACGTTTTGAAAATTTAGTCAGAGGATTTCAAGAGAATGCAGAGAAGATGATAAATGGGAGGGAAACTTTTGCCTTCCTCTTCATTCATGCACTATTAAATCCCAAATTCACTCATTAGCAAGCATGTAATATTTTCTCCAGGGTCAGGCATTGTGTTAGCTTCTGGAAATTTTGAAATAAATCACAAAACAACAGTGTCTACATTAAAGTATTTATAACATTTACTACATTGTGGAGTTACTGATGAAGAGTCAAAAATAAAGTTTGACTTGAACTTGACTTCTCTATAACAGGGAGACTATATGTTATAGAAATGTATGACAATGTCAACTACAATTAGAAGGAATACATTATAAAGAGAACATGAAAACATCATCTATCTAGAACATGGTCCTAAGTTTCACATGGAGATGGCACAATGTAGTTATGTTAGGGAGGCTGAAATTATTTATTTATAAATATATTCATTTATTCAATTTATCACTTGTTTTTACCACTGATCTATGTAAAATTCTGCATAGGTCTTGGAGTAGTAACAGTGAGGACTCTATTGGCCCTTCCCTCAGGGAGCTCAGTCTAACGGTGAAGAAAAGTGGGTGAAATGAGATACTGGGTATAATAAAGCAGCACAGGGAATGTTTGTGGGAGTCTGAGATGTATATGTGTGTGTGTGTGTGTGTGTGTGTGTATAGTGTATGTGCATGCATGTGTATATGTGTGTGTATGTGCAAACAGTCCCCCACCTGCATACACTACTGAGTCTTGGAATGAGATCTACATACTTCCCTTATGCATTGTGTGTCTACTTCTATTATCTGCATGGACTTCAAATGATGGCTTCTTCTCAGAGCTGATAAACATTTATTCTCAGTCCTAAGAGCATACACATCAATGTTTAGACTTTTCCTGGGCCTCTGAAAGGACAGGATCTTGGATAATTTCATTCCAGTGATCTCCTGGAGAGTTGCAGACAGCCTGCTTCCCTTAAGAAGGGCTTCAGTTATATTATCACTTTAATCACTTTTAGTTAGGAGGAGTAAGTTTAGAATATTGTGCAAAGTTAAGGAGCCAGTTAATTACAAAATGTTTAGAATGGTCCGGCAGATTGTCAGTGCTGTATGTACACACAGAAAATCATACTAGACAGAGCCGGGCGGTGGTGGCGCACGCCTTTAATCCCAGCACTCAGGAGGCAGAGGCAGGCGGATCTCTGTGAGTTCGAGACCAGCCTGGTCTACAAGAGCTAGTTCCAGGACAGGCTCCAAAAACCACAGAGAAACCCTGTCTCGAAAAAACTAAAAAAAAAAAAAAAAAAGAAAAAGAAAAAGAAAATCATACTAGAATACTATAGTACAACCTGGGATACTTACTAAACTTGGGTCTTTGAGAAGCTTTTTGCCTCTTTGAGTTTTCATTTCATATTACCATTTGGGAATGGTAATAAACCCACACCTCATAAGATGCTTGTGAGTGTTAAATGTGTATAAAATAGCTAAAACCTGGGTTTTGATCCTATTGCACATACTTGCTTAGTGGGAGCCTAGGCTGTTTGGATGCTTACCTTACTAGACCTGGAAGGAGGTGGGAGGTCCTTGGACTTCCCACAAGACAGGGAACCCTGACTGCTCTTCGGGCTGCTGAGGGAAGGGGAGTTGACTGGGGGAGGGGGAGGGAAATAGGAGGCGGTGGCGGGGAGGAGGCAGAAATCTATAATTAATTAATTAATTAAAAAATAAAATAAAACAGCTAACACAATGCCAAAGGCATGAGAACATAAGAAAAAAAACAGGACAAAACCAGAAGTATATTCACAGGGAGAAAGTCATTTTTCCTTCCTTGTCTTACTCCCTTGCCTTTAGTCCTTGCATTACTTGACTGTTGAGCCCTTCTCAAGCAGGTTTCTGGTGTATCCTTGGTAGCACCTAGAAAATCTAAGCCCCAAACATGGTCTCAGCTTTCCTGAATGATTACTGGAGGATCCATTACCTCCACTCTGCCTGCCAATCAGATCAAGCATTCTCACCCACCCAGGACAGGAATCAGGATATCTGTAAGCACATGAATTCTGATTAAACATTAACAAATTCATTAGAGACAACAGCCTCTCATAAACACCTATTAAACTTGGGTGGAAGATCAGAAATATAGGAGGACTGTAATTAAACTGCAGGCCTTGATTGGATTGACTGGCAAATAGTTGGAAATGATGTCATAACCCGAGGGACCTTGTGGCTATAGGCATTGCCTGCATAGTAACATGTGTTAAACCTAGGGCTCCAGGAGATCCTTACTCAGATCTTAGCCAGGACCTGGAGTAACCATCACTGCATGGAGACCTCAAAACTCTTTCACTAGCTTTCTTTCCAAATATTAATCCAAGGTCTTAGGGCTAACTTCTTTCTCACCCTCCTATTCCTGCATCTTCAACCACATACGGTTGTGGAGCATACGCTTTCTTGATACCAGCATTCCTGCACTGTTATTCCCTCTCTGCTTTTGCCTTTTCACCTGAGCCTTCTCTACAAGCCTTTCCATCGTTCACACTCTCCTCTTGAACTAAATGTTGTAGTTAATAATCTCATCCTTTTTGTTTCCTTTTTCCTTCACCTCTCTTGTCATCACTTGGAACCCAATACTTTAATATTTGATAGTAAAGCTATCAACTGAGACCCAATACTCTTAAGGGGAGTGTTTATTTCTCATTCGCCCATAGTCCATACATAGAAGCATCAGAAAATAACTTTACTCTTTGTTCCCTGCACACTTTCCAGGCCATTACTTCTATACCTCATCACTAGTGGCTCCAGAGTTTCAATATAGGAAGGTTCAGGACAGTGCTCTGGTTAGGAGTACATAGCAGATTTGTCTTAAAGATTTTATGAAAAGATTATTACTTCATGTTCTTGGGAATAGGCAGCAAATGAATGCCTTTGGTGGATCTAAGTACAACTCTGGGTATCCTCTGATACCATCACTGAATTTTAAATGAATATTTCAATTCCTTTTGGCTTGAGCTGTGTATTTTCCATGCTGTGCTGTTCTTCAGCAACTTCATGTTCCTATTCATCTTAGATGTCATGTCCTGCCATTTCATCTACTTGTTTTCTAAGATAAACAGATGTTAGAATGTTTAATAGACAAATAGAGTCAAATATATGGATAAACATCAGTGCTATGTCATCTCTGTTCTTACAGAAAAAAAATCTCGCAGACTGTGATAGCTTGAGTGTAATTGGCTCCCATAATCTCATAGAGAGAGGCATTAGGAGGAGTGACTTTGTTGCAATGGGTATATCCTTGTTGGAGGAAAAATATGCTACTATGGGGGGGGGGTATTTGAGGTTTTCTTTGCTCAAGCTTCCCTCAGTAAGACTGTCAGCCAACTTCCTGTTGACTGCCCTACATATCGCTCTCAGCTCCAGCACTACATCTGCCTGCATACCACCCTGCAACCCATCAAGATGATAATGAACTGAACCTCTGAAAGTCATGTCATGCCAATTAAATGTTTTCTTTATAACAGTTGCATGGCCATGGTGTCTCTTCAGAGCACTAAAAACCCAAACTAATTCATAGCCTCACCTTCCACCTTAACCAGTTAGTAGGCATAAAACACACACACACACAAAACCAGATAATAATTTGCAAGATAACACTACCATGTTAGATCATTTGTCTAATTTTCTTTTCCTATTGCCATGATAAAGTACTCTAACAAAGGTAACTTAAGGAAGAAAAGGTTTGTTTTAACTCATAGTTCAAAGTCATAGTTTGTAGTAGGAGCTGCGGGCCTGCTTTTCGTCCTGCCCGGCTCCTGCACGGCTAGCTTTACACCAGAAATAACAACACACAAATTGTATTCATTTAAACACTGCTTGGCCCATTTCTATTCATGTGTGTAGCACCCCAAGGTGTGCTTACCAGGAAGATTCTAGCTTACGTCCATCCTGGGTTGGAGCTTCATCGCATCTGCCCGGGAGAGGGGAGCATGGCGTCTGAGCTCACTTCCTCTTCCTCCCAGCATTCTGTTCTGTTTACTCCACCCACCTATGTTCTAACCTATGAGGGCCAGTTTCTTTATTTTTAACCAATGACCTTCCTCCATCAATAGTTGAATATGGCATGGAAAGTTAAGACATCAATCAGGAACTTAAACTAGGAGCCCAAAAGAATGCATATTCAACAAATGGTTTTGGCATAACAGGATGTCAACATGTAGAAGAATGCAAATAGATATGTATCTATTGCTATGCATGCAACTGAAGTCCAAATGAATCAAAGAACTCAACATAAAACCAATCACACTGAGCCTCATTGAAGAGAAAGTAGAGTAGCCTTGAATACATTGTCACAGGAGACCAATTCCTAAATATAACCCCAGTAGCATAGATACTGAGAGAAAAAATTCCTCTCTGCTTTTACCTTTTCACCTGTGCCTTCTCTATAAACCTTTAATACAATTAATAAATTTAACCACCTGAATCTGAGAAGCTTCTGTAAAGCAAAGGGCAGGGACAATAAGATAAAACAGCAGGAAACAGAATGGGAAAAGATCTTCACCAACCCCACATCAGACAGAGGGTTCACCTCCAAAATATACAAAGAACTCGAGACTGTCCGTCAAAAGAACAAATAATCCAAGAAAAAAAAAATTGGGTACAGACCAAAACAGAGAACTCTTAACAGAGGAATCTAAAATGGGTGAAAGACACTTAAGTAAATGCTCAAAATCCTTATTCATCACAGAACTGCAAATCAAAAGAACTCTGAGATTGCATCTTACACCTGTAAGAATGGCCAAAATCAAAAACACTAATGACAACTTATGCTGGAGAGGATGTGGAGTAAAGAGAACACTCCTGCATTGCTGGTGGGAATGCAAGCCAGTATAATCCCTTTGGATGTCAGTGTGGTTATTTCTCAGAAAATTAGGAAACACCCTACCTCAAGACCTAGTAATACCACTTTTGGGTATATATCCAAAGGATGCTCAGTCGTGCCACAAGAACATTTGCTCAATTATGTTCATAGCAGCATTGTTTGTCATAGCCAGAACCTGGAAACAACCTAAATGCCCCTTGACCGAAGAATGGATAAGAAAAATGTGGTACATTTACACAATGGAGTACTACACAGCAGAAAAAATAATGACATCTTGAAATTTGCAGGCAAATGAATAGAGCTAGAAAACATCATATTGAGTGAGGTAACCCAGACCCAGAAAGACAATTATCACATGTACTCACTTATAAGTGGTTTTTAAACATAAATCAAAGAAAACCAGCCCACAAATCACAATCCCAGAGAACCTAGACAACAATGAGGACCCTAAGAAAGACACACATAGATCTAATCTACATGGGAAGTAGAAAAAGACAAGATCTCCTGAGTAAATTGGGAGCATGGGGACCTTGGGAGAAGATTGAAGGGGAGGGGAAAGACAGGGAGGGGAGCAGAGAAAAATGTAGAGCTCAATAAAAATAATGGGGTACACACCTAAACAGAGAACTCTCAACAGGAAAATCTAAAATGGCTGAAATATACTTAAGGAAATGCTTAACACACTTAGAGCTGTTTTGATTTGCTTTTCTCTGATAGCTGAGATTCATCTTCCTTCTGCCTGTCAGAATGGCTAAGATCAAAAACACTGATGACAACTTATACTGGAGAGGTTGTGGGGTAAAGGAACACTCCTCCATTGCTGGTGGAAATGAAAACTGGTACAGCCTGTTTGGAAATCAGTATGGAGATTTCTCAGAAAATTAGGAGACAACCTACCTCAAGACCCAGTAATAGCACTTTTGAGTATATACCCAAAGGGTGCTCAATAATACCACATGGACATGTGCTCAACTCTGTTCATAGCAGCTTTGTATGTCATATAGCCAGAACCTGGAAACAACCTAAATCCCCCTCGACTGAGAATGGATAAGGATAAATACACTGTTGGAGTATTGCACTGTTAGAAAAGTAATGGCACCTTGAAATTTGCAGACAAATGGATGGATCTAGAAAACATCATATTAAGTGAGGTAACCCAGACCCAGAAAGACAATTATCACATGTACTAACTCATAAGTGGCTTTTAGACCTAAAGAAAAGATAAACCAGCCTTCAATACACAACCCCAAAGAACCTTGACAACAAAGAGGACCCTAAGAGAGACATACATGGATCTAATATACATGGGAAGTGTAAAAAGGCAAGATCTCCTGAGTAAATTGGGAGCATGGTGTTCATGAGAGAGGGTAGAAGGGGAAGGAGAGGTAGGGAGGGGAGGGGAGAAAATATATAGCTCAATAAAAACAATAAAAAATAACTTAAAATAGCTTTTCCAAATACATCTACAGTCAAAAGAAGAAAGCAACACATACACACATGCTTTCTGCACTCTTCAACAGTCCAGGATTCCTGGCCTAGAGGATGATGCCACCCACAGCGAGTGGGGATTTTCCACTTTGATTAATGTACTTAAGATAATCTTTCTATAGTTGCCCAGATGGTAAGCACTCAAGGTAGTTTGTCAAGTTAACATTTTAACACTAATCTTTACAATGCTCGTGGATCTGTGATTCAGCAGTTTTTACAGGCTGCTCTGCATAAAGTCAGCACCATTCTTGATGTTCTTGAATTCACCTCCTACCCTTTCCTCCTCCTGTCTACAGTCTTTGCCACTTGGCTTTTCTACTAAATGCCAAACCATGGGAGGCGAGTCTTATATTGTTCACCATCTGTCATCGTTTTCTAGAAGTGTCCTTTGTTCTTAAAACTATTCTAGACCCATCTAAAAACATAAGACTCTCAGGCCAACCAATAAAAGAGAAAGATCTATTTATTATACAATGTGTGAATTGAACTGGCCCAGAATTCTCAGTGTAAAATAATAGAAAAGATACAGTTTGAACTGACTTTTGTTTGAGTAGGAAGGAAAGAAATGAGGGGCATTCTCTGTAGGGCAACAATGTAAAAACTTTGGCTCCCATAAGACATGATGGTACAGTAGCTCTATAGAGTGGCAGGCATAATGATGTAGTATTCTTACTAGAATATTTTTTCTATGTGTTTCCTAGTGTTTTTTACTAAAGTATGAGCATTGTGTATTAGGGAAACTACTACTCACAAAACACATTTTGAATCAGTATTTCCCAAAATATTTTCATGGGAAATAAAACTAATGATTAGTATAAGCTTCTTTGAATGGTAAACAAAAATGAATATAGGAACTTATAATGATTCAAAGTGCAGAAAGAATGTGTATGGTGTTCTCAGCCATAAGTGTGACAGCTGTATTATACCTCACCCAGAGACTCAGAGAACATAGGAAAACAGAAGGCTGAAAGATGGAAAGAGCCAAGGCTTGAGAGGACCATGGTAGAACAGTCTTCTGGACATGAAAGGACCATTGAATTAACAAAACTCTAGCGGCTCATGTTGCTTTCACAAGAGCTGTACAGATCAAGCCAGTCAACATGGAACATGCTGGATGTAACAGAGAGGATGATTTTAGCCCCACCCCTATCTGAGGAGCTTTTGGTGGTAATGGCTGTTAAGAAAGAATTAATTTTCTTAATAGGTATAGTTCTAATAGTTCAACTGTGCTTCTCTGGATGCCTCTACACCTCTTTCTATATGAGCAATACAAATTGGATTGAGTGAAATATTAAAAACAAAGACAAAATGTTGGAAAGGGCTAGGAGGTAGAGGTAGACTCAGGAGGAGTTGGAGGGGCATAAAGGAAGAATATGATTACAATATACATATTCATATATGAAAAGTTCTAATATTTAATAAAATATTAAAAGTTATTCTTACATAATGCTCTGTAGAAAATAACAGTAATAATTTAGAGTGAAGTTGAATATTTTGCTCCCTTCTCTTCAATATTGACAATGTATATTAGTTTACTTTAAAACTATGACTTAGTCTTATAATAGAAAACAAATCCTGACTTCCCTGAGAAATGTGTCTACTCATTGATGTCTCTCATATCTTAAACATTTATGCTTCTTAAAGAATTTTTTACCACCTGTCTTTGTTACTTTTAAATAGCTGTAATAAAACACCATGACCAAAGTAATTTTTAAAAAATATGTATTTGATATGGAACTCAGAGTTCCGGATGGTTAGAATTCATGGCCATCATGGGAGGGACCATGGCAACACATCAGCAGATATGGAGCTGAAACAGGAGCTGGGAGCTTGTAACTCCATCTGTAAGTGCAAAGCAGAAAGAGAACTAACTAGGAAGGGCATGGGCTTTTGAAACCTCAAATTCCACAGGCGACACGCCTTCTCCAACAACTCTACACCTCCTAATCCTTCCCAAAGAGTTCTACCAACTACAGATCTAGCATTTAACTATGAGTCTATGGGGGCATTATTATTCAAAACACCACATCATCTGTAACTATACTGTCTATTTTAAGTTCTATGGCTGTTTTCCTAGTAGAATATATACTCCATGAAGACCAAGCGCTTGTTTGTAATATTTGCTGTTGTATTCCCAAATTCTCACACAATGCCTAGGCATATAGTAAATGGTCCAAATAGGGATTAACAAATGTATAAAACTGGTTTGATTTCTTAATTTTTTATTTTCCAAATGATTGACAAAGTGATGCTTTTTTAGCACGTGTTTCTGACCCCATGGAGTTTCACCATTCTCCTAGTTCCTGTCACTGTTGTTCTTGACATTTTCCTAGACGTTCATTCCTGTTTGCTACCTTTTGAGTCTTGAACTACTGTCTTTGTTTGTGTCTTATAGGCAAAGACTGCCACCTAAAAATGTTTACTACTACCGCTGCCCAGACCACAGGAAGAATTATGTGATGTCCTTTGCATTCTGTTTTGACCGAGAAGATGATATTTACCAGTTTGCTTACTGCTACCCATATACATATACTCGCTTCCAGCATTACCTCGACAGCCTCCAAAAAAGAAACATGGATTATTTCTTCTGGGAGCAGCTTGGACAGAGTGTGGTAAGGCCAGCATCATGCTTGGGGTCCCCCTTTTGAAACACTGAAATGGCAACTTGCAATGGAGTTTTGTAGAATACAAATTACGAAAAATTGTGTTCTATCGAACTGTATATAGACTATATGCTCTCACAAATTTTAAAATTGTGAATAGAAATAAGCTTTAAATAATTATTGTGCTTCTTAGCAATAATCATGTAATAATTATTTTGGGTGTTGTTTTTGAACTTGTGATTCTTTGCTTCTACGGCTCCAGGCAGTAAGAGAATAAGGTTTGAGACAGATGGTTGTTATTATGAAGAGAACTAAAACGACTCTCTTTAAAGAGTCCTGGAGAATCACATTGTCACTTAAGAGAAAATAAGGTGTCTGCTAGGTGCTACAAAGGTCATGGAAGCATCTCCTGATAACAACCTTCTGAATTCGTTTCTTAGTGAAACCAAGCAACTGGAGTGTTGACTGGATGTGCTTGCTGTCTTTGCCCTCACTCACTTCCTGGTTTTATGTTTATTCTTTGGCTTTAGTTTCCTGGTATAGAGATTTTAATTTTCCATTGCATATTGATCTTTTAGCCATTGATATGAAAACATATTCAAACTAGGTGCTTTAAGCCAAAATTATTGTCTTGTAATTTTGGAGGCTAAAAGTCCAAGGTAGGTTTCACTGGTCTAAGGTGGT
Organism: Chionomys nivalis; assembly: GCF_950005125.1. NCBI lineage: Eukaryota > Metazoa > Chordata > Mammalia > Rodentia > Cricetidae > Chionomys > Chionomys nivalis. The sequence goes on along the minus strand of NC_080096.1, from coordinate 36,801,459 downwards.
GATATCTGCAGATCTGTGTTCTAGTCAAGGCTCCAGAGACTACACTGGTGTGCCTTTTCATCACCAAGAAGCTCCTTGGTTTGTGCTTTCTTTCCGTTGTCGTACTGATTCTCATTCACCTGTCTCTTCTTTCACTTGTAAGGGTATTAATGATTGAAGAGAGCTCATCAAAGTAATCCTTCTTATTGTTTTGAGATGCTTAACTTAAACTTACCTGTATACTACCATTGCCATGCAAAACAACATATTCCCAACTTCTGTGTGTCAGGATGAGGGCATCTCATAAGGGGGTTGCATTATTTTCTCTTTTTGTCTTTCCCTCATTTTTTGTCCAACAAAAACAGAATTGGAAGATTTTCTGTTCATTAAATACACTGATTCCCTCATTTTGCTGATCTGTAAAACAGGAACAAGCAAATAATAATTTGGTTTTATGGTTCATTCTGTAATTCTGTATTGTGCCCTAAAACAGAGATACTGAAAGTCACCAAAGATTCCAAGTAAATACACTAATGTATTAGTGATCTTGAAGATAATTCTAGGGCTCCTGGCATGCCAGGGTAGTGAAATGGACTTTGTTTAGTACTGTTGGGTTCTACCTGTAAGTCCCACTTCTTAATATATTTCTTAAAAGAGAGAGAAATGTAGAAGGTACATGAGTTACAAATGCTTGAGAGCCAAGTTTTATCATTATGATATTCTTATTCTCCAAGCTCTTTATCCTTTAAGATATTTTGCTAAGTATCTTCCTTTTACCTAACATCCTTCCCATCTGGTGGGTTCCACTTTTATCTGTGACCTGTGTTTTGAACTAAAAATTGGGGCACACGTTGTATCAATAAGCATGCTAATAGGAAGCAAATGGTAAGGTAGGCTCACCTTAGGATATTTCAAGGAGGACTATTTAGAAGCTCAACCAGTATATATGGAAATCGTGAGATGCAGTGAAATTTTCTAGGGCCAATAACAGTTCAACGGGTAGGAAAGTAGGAAATGATTTTCTGAACCAAACCAAAGGGTCATTTAGTGGACCACGTGGAGAAGGAGAGTGATGTTACATAAAACATACTGTTAACCTGAGAAGCCATCTCAGGAAACAAGCTGAGACAATAAATACAGTAATAGATTTCTTAGTTTTAAGAATATGTTTTGAGAAATTCCATCATAGGTGATTTTATTTTTTATTAATTTTTTTTAAAAAAAATACCAATCCAAATAATCACTCCCTCTCCTCCTCCTATTCCCTCCACACACCCTCTCACCCCACCCCCATCTAATCCTAATATAGGGTAAGGCACATTGCTTTGTAGAAGGTCCAAGTTCCTCCCTACTATATCTAGGCTGAGCAAGGTATATATCCAAAGAGAATAGGATCCCCAAAAGCCAACACATGCAGTAAAGATAAATCCCAGTGCCATTGCTAGTGGCCCCTCAATCTGCCCCAGCCATGTAACTGTCAACCACATTCAGAGGGACTAGTTTGGTCCTATGCTTGTTCCTTCCCTGTCCAGCTGGAGTTGGTGAGCTCCCATTAGTTCAGGTAAACTGTTCTAGTGGATGAACCTCTTTGCTCATATTCTCATTCTTTCCATTCTTCAACTGGACCTTGGGAGCTCAATCCAGTGCTCCACTGTGAATCTTTGCCTCTGTTTCCATCTTTTGTTGGATAAAGATTCTGCAATAATATTTAAGATAATCATCAGCCTGAATACAAAGTAAGTCAATATTGGGACCCCTCTCCTCTATTACTTAGGGTCTCAGCAGGAGTCATTCTTGTGGAATTTCTCTAGAGCCAGGTTTCTGCTAATGGCTTCCTCAGTCAATATATCTCTTTCTTTACTCTCATCTCTGTCCTTCCTCCATCTTGACTATCCATTCCCTCAAGTTCTCCTCAACCCTCCCCTTCTCCCCGCCTCTTCCCCTTCTACCCTCCCATCTCCCCTGCCCCCATATTCCCAATTTTGTCAGGCAATCTTGTCTGTTATCAATTTCCAGGTGGCTCTATATATGTTTTTCTTTTAGTTCACCTTATTATTTAGCTTCTCTAGGTTCATGAACTATAGGCTCAATGTCCTTTGTTTATAGCTAATATCCACTTATGAGTGAGTATATACCATATTATTTATGGGGGGTCTGGGTTACCTTATTCAGGATAGTGTTTTCTGATTCAATCAATTTGCATGCAAAATTCAAGATGTTATTGGTTTTTTGCCACTGAGTAGTACTCTAATGTGTAATTGTGCCACAGGAAGTCTCAGTTCTGCTTTCACCTCTAACGTCACACTGCTTGTATGTTATCTCCATTTTCTTTTTTTTTATTTATTTATCAAAGATTCTGCCTCCTCCCTGCCACCGCCTCCCATATCCCTCCCCCTCCCCCAATCAATATCTCCCTTTTCTTAAGGTAATATTTTTCATTCTTATTGTAAAGTGAAAAGCATGACTTGAAAAAGTGAATGTGTTTTAGATGTGATAAGAGCCATGGTTGGGATATATGACAAGGTTGTATAAACCTCAGTATGTTTCCAGAAATAAGTGTATTCTATTCCAGAGAAAATATGCCCAAATACATTAAAGCATATAATTAGAGATATGAATTATTTAAAGAGGTAGTGTTCAAGTAAACAGCATGCAGAAGATGAGCTTTAGCCTGCATATTGAGAGATGGCTAACATTGCTGAATGCAAAGTTGAGAATAAGGTTACCCAGAAAACAGAGGGCCAGAGTCATTGCATGATGATATTTAGTTAGATATCTGGCTTGATTGGGTTTAGGAATTCCTGGAAGAGTAAAACAGATAGGAAGACTGGAGTCAACTTGTTGGAAAACATTCACTGTCATGTTGGCCATATTCTGTTTTCAGATGTTAGATCTTTTTCTTTATATGGATAATCCTATTTATTTCTCATAGTAGCTTATGGAGTAGGAAATTTTTCCCAGGGATTGAATAAGGCTAACAAGGTAAGTTCTTTTGCTAAGTTCACATGTATGACGATGAAGATTTAAACTAAGTCTTTAATTCTAATACTCTTTGCTGGTGCTCTGATAGGCACATTGAGACTCGTAGTTAGAAAATAAATGAATTTTCATGCTCCACCTGAGCCAAATGAAATAGGTTGGGAAACTCTATGGATCAGTTCAATCCCTCTATGTTGAGTCTCAAAGCAGATGCTCAAGGTTTTGGGCTTGGCATACTTTTGCAGACAGGGCGACTCTTGGTTTGGATTATAGGGTATTTGATATAGCTCATATTTAAGGCAACACTATAATTAGTTAATCCTTATCCCAATTTTGAGGGAGGATAATTACAAGTGGGAAGGCTAAATATACCAACATGGAGTCTGAGAGCACAGGCAAGAAGAGATATTTGCATTTTAGTGCCAAAAGCATTCCTCGTAGTAGCCATAGCTGTCACCAGGGCTGCATAGCCATGACAAATGACATTTTACTTTGTCACTCAGCAGTAGTTCCTGGTAATTCAACCAAGAAAAATGCCATTGAACATAAAGACATCCTTGGAAAGCTCTTTTTGTGACTATCTTAGTCATATATTTATTCATATATAATTTACATATAAAACCTACCCACTGTAAAAGTACAGTCATAGAATTTTGAGCAAATTTGCAGAGTTGGATAAATATTACACTACAGTTTTGGAATATTTCTTTTGCCTCAGAAAGATTCCTTGGTAGTTTCCACTCTTAGCTATAGTAGACATTATCAATTCTTTATTCCCGAATATTCCATATAATTGTATTACATAATAATATCTTTGTGTTTTGAATATTTATCTTAACGTTGCATTCATGTTGAAGCACATGTTAGCAATTCCACAGTTTAGTGTGGGATTGTATTCACTGAAAGAGAGTGTCATATCTCGTGTTGCATTTTCAGCTGTGTGTGTTTAGAAACACTTCACTTTCAGGCTGTTATAAGTTATTCTGATACACACACTTCTGTACCTGTACTGAGTGCACATGCAATTACATTTTTCCTTAGGTAATATTTTATTTTTTCCTGTTGCTGTGAAACATCCACTGTGAAAAATTCACTGACAAAAAGCAACTTAAGGGAGAAAGGGCTCATTTTGGTTCCTAGTTCAAGGTATAGTTATCATGGTGGGGATGCCAAAACAGAAGTATGAGTTGGCCGTATCACTTCGAGGATCAGAAAACAGACTGGTATGGATGCAGGACAAGTTTGCTTTCTTTGTTTATACTGGTATACAGTTTATACAGGATCCCAAACAGGGAATGGTGCTACCCTCAGTGAAGAAGTGTTTCCACCTGTGTGAATTTATTCAGCCTAATCCCCCAACAGACATGGCCCAGAGGCCAATCTCAGGTGACTATAGATCTCATCAAGTTGACCACTACAACTGACTATCACAGGTAGATGAATAAAAATGGGATCACTGATCACAAAGTCAGTTTATGTTCAAATTCAAAAATGGAAAACCATGTAGCTGCATAATTTCATATTCTTGCAAGCAACACAGGTGAGTATAAAAACTTCTCAGCACTTGAAACCATCTATATATTATTCTAACCATTTTAGTCTTTCTTTTGGTCATATTTCAATGTATTTTTAAAATGTATTACCCTAATAACTAAGTTATTTTCTTTTGCCATTAATAACCTTTATAAAATAAATGTCATTTAAAAATCATTTTATTTTTATTAAAAACATTATTTGGTGAAATATGAATTTGAATTTTTCCCATTTTTAAAATCTACATTATTGTATATAATTAAACATTGGACTTCTTCATATATTCATGAAGTCCTTGACTTCATGTATGTCTGACAAGTATTTTCCCCAAACTATTCTTGTCTTTTAATTTACTTTGTTAGTTATATATGTTAATGAATGCAACATTTTAAAATTTGAAGTCCAATTTATCATTTTTTTCTTTCTGTATTGTGTCTAAGAACTTTTTTCTTCTGAATGCCACAAAGATAGTGCCTGTGTTTTTCTCCCTAGAATTTTGTAGTTACAGCTTGAATTTTAGTTTAGCATCCATTTTGAAATAATTTTGTGCTCATTTGATTGCACAAGCATAATCTGATCATTAAGCTTTACCCATTAATTGTTATAGTACCATTTTCTGATACCTTTGATCATCTGTTTATTTTAAAATATTGTTTTCCCAGAGCAATTTTGGGTCACAGCACACTGGAAAGGATGTAGGAAGAAATTGCCACACACTCCCTATTCTCACATGCACAGCCTTCCCCTGTAATCAATATCCCCCACCTCCTACCAATGGGTACATTTCTTATCAATGATAAGCCTTTGTTAATCCTACCTTAGTCCTTCATTATCATCAGGTACAAATTATTTATAGCAGGGTACTCTGTTATTATTACATGTGAGAAACTGAAGAAAAATTTAACAACATGTACCCATTAATTTCTAAAAACTAGTTTGCCTGTCCTAAAAATGTCCTTAGTGCTTCACGAGTTCACCCCTACCTCATCTAACCCCACCTAATTTTGTATTGTTTCCATAGTTTCTCATTCTCTGGAATGGAAATTTTAGAATCTGTTCCACGGATTTCTTTCACTATATCCTCTCTATATGTTCTTGGCTTGATAGCTTATTTTCAATATTCCATTTTCTAGATAGAACACCATGTTATGTGGCTGCTGATGAAAATAGTAGCTATTTCCAAGTGTTGACAGTGTAAAGAGCAGGATCCCAGCCATCCTGGTTAGGTTTTGTCAACTTGACACAGTAGAATCATCTGAGAAGGCCCCATCTTACTGGCCTGTAAACAAGCCTATGAAGCATTTCCTTGACTGATGTTTTATATGGAAGCGCCCATCCAACTGTGGGCTGGGATATCCCTGAGAAGGTGGTCCTGGGGCATATGAAGCCAGCCAGGGGAGCCAGCCCATAAGCACTGTTGCTCTATGGCCTCTGCTTTAGTTTCTGTCTCCAGGTTCTTACCTTGAGTTCCTTACCTGACTTCCTTCAGTGAAAGACTGTTACCCAAAAGAGCACAGTGAAATAAACCCTGACCTCCCCAAGTTGCTTTTGGTCAGTGTTTTATCACAGCAACAGAAAGCAGACCAAGCCAGCCAATTTACAACTACTCTAAGTGGGCATCGTTGCTGAAAATAAGTGATATGGAATGTCTTTTTTTATATGGTTATTTCTTTCAGTGTATCTGCTTTGGTGAGCAGCTATTGAAATTTTTGGCTAATTGTTTTTGTTTCTTTGCTTTTTAAAAAAAAAACATAAACATGGGATTTAATAGTAAATACTATCAGTATATAAATTAATTGACTCATCAGGAAACATTTGTAATGCTAGAATACAGGCCGTTATTTCAGATGCTTGAGCAGAGACATTGCCTAGCAAGATTTTTTTTTTTTTATTTTATTCTTTTTAAATTAAAATTTCTGTCTCCTCCCCGTTTCCCATTTCCCTCCTCCTCTGTTTAGATGCTCACCTTCCTGGACCTAGATAGAAGTGGGAGGACCTTGGACTTCCCACAGGCCAGGGAATTTGAACTGCTCTTCAGTACCTAGAGGGAGGGAAATGGAGTGGGGAGAGGGGGAGGGGAGTGGGGGAGGGGGCGATGTGTTTCTTTGCTTTTTAAGACAGACTCTATCACTAAAGCCTAGATTGTTCTAAAGTTCTTTGCATAGCCCAATGCTAGCTGCCCTAGGATTTTCTATCATTTTGCCTTAGCTCCTAAGTAATAGGTTACAGGTGAGAACCTTCACGCCCAGTTGGTTCAGTTTTGAACAGGCAAGGAATTCACCAAGTTGCACGTAACTGGATAATGTAAAAACAGAATGAACTGCTTGCTGGGTCTCCCGTCCTTCTGGCTCCAGGACCTTAAGAGTATCTCTAAAGTAATTAAGTTCACTCTAATAGTAGTTGTCCCTGCTCATTAGGGTCGTGGTCTTGGATTCTACAGTCTAAGCTCTTTCTTGGTTTTATGAGTTTGCCAAGATTCTAACCAGAATATCTCATCCTTCCAATCTTGTCCTAAGGTGGCCTATAGGCCTTCTCTATTCTGAAAATACTATCAAGGATAGCTGCAGATCTCCAGTCTGCCTAGATTTTTCAGTCCAATGCAATAACACTTTTGATATGACTCATAGATCAATAATGTGGTTTAATGGATAAAGGTTTACTTGAGTTCTACTAAAGTTTTAGTACTTATTATACTTGCACCGTATTTTACCCTGTATCCTTAGACAAGTTTATAAGCATCTTTGGTCTATAGTTTCTGATTTATATTACAGAATAATTTGTGATCATTGGGAAAATTAAATCAATAATTAACAAAGAGCCTAACACAGTGCTAGTACTCCATGAATATAGAATGGAATGATAACATATACATTACAAGTGTATATTTCTCAGAATTATATTTTCAATATGTATTCAAAATTTTTCCCTTTTAGACTTGCTTCTCTTTCGATAGAAGTAGACTCCTACAGTGAGTAGGAACTGAAAAGAAACAGAGATTGAGAAAGGCATCCTACAATTTAATATAACATGAGCACCAACTTTCCTATTTTTTCACTAGCTGATGGCAGTTCTTGATTTGAGGCCCCCCCCCCATTAACCAAAGAGGACCAAATAGACAGCAATTTATATCTCTCTTATAAAGAAAAACTGCTATATTCAGAGTCCTTGTTTGCCTTTGCAAATAAACATCCTTCCAGAAACTGGAACATATGCCTCCTTACCCCTTTTAACTCAGTTCAGATTAATTTATTAAATGCTATCTCTTTCTAAATTATTAACTCAATCCTCCTATGCCATTGCATTTTCCCAGCTTATTTACCATAGCATGACATTAAAACATAATTGTTTTGTTAACAAGAGAATAGAGGCTTCCAATATCTTTCATACATTAAAGTGGTTAATAACAAAATGTTAATATGCACCACAACCATTGAATCAGCCTACTGATTTTCATTCAGCAATATTCATACATATTTAAAAGTTTCCTTTGTCTAACTAGGTCAGAAGACGATTATCCAGTCTTGATATTGTTTGTCCAAACTGCCATTCTGTAAAAGGGTGAAAGGGAGACAGATGGCTGAGAGTTTCCAGCACTTCCTTCCATTCATGGTCCCTACACTACAGATAGCAGAAGTCATTAAGTGTAGACTCCGAAAATAACCAGAAAGATGGGTCTTTTAGCAGCAACTTTCTTTTCTAGCTGAAAAAGCCGAGAACTAAAGACAAAGGTGTGTGAGCCCAGTGGTTGATGATTGGGCCTCTCCTGTTCTACAATTATACAAAGAGACACATTTTAGTCACACCGCAAACCCTCTTCTTTTATATTACTATGATGAAATATCACAGTCTAGGAGACTCATAAAATATAGAAATTCATTTCTTGCCATTATGAAGAATGAAAGTCTGAGACCAAGTTTCCAGCATGGCTGAGTTCTGTTAAAAGCCTTCTTCAAGATTATGAACTGCTGCTGGGTGGTGGTAGTGCATGTCTTTAATTCCAGCACTTGGGAGGCAGAGATGGAAAGAGACTCTGTGAGTTCAAGGCCAGCCTGGTCTACAAGAGCTAGTTTCAGGACAGGCTCCAAAGCTACAGAGAAACCCTATCTTAAAAAAACAAACAACAACAGAAAAAATTATAAACTGCTTATTTTTTCTTTTTAAATGCAGTTCAGGATAACCACCTTGTTTAAACTCAGGTCTTCTAAGAACTAGAGCCAGAATTTGTACTCAGTTCTGTCTGGTGTTAATTCTCTCTGTGCCACCGGAGTACCTTCTGAACTATCTGTGAGTTGTTGTGGGAAATTCAGAGGATCATGGAAACCTTCGCTGTTGTGGGGAGCTTATCATAATGAGTCAGCAGGGTGGGGTGATGCTGCCTCTACGGTGCTATTTCGTTTCTTCTCTGTCCTGCTTCAGGGCCTAGCCTGCCTTCCTCTCTCTGTGTTCATAACCTTACTATATTGGACATCTTGTCATTAGCCTAGTCAAAATGTCTGATTCAGACTTTTTGTCTATATTTTTTACATTTTGCTTCACAAAACAAGACTGTAGGCCATCTTCTATTTCAGAATCTTCTCTTGCCCCCTATAGCTGCATAACTAGCTAATAAAGTAACTGATGAAGATACAATGAAAGGCGCGACAGTTCTCCAGGTCCTTGTTATGGGCTCCTGTTACTCCTCAGTTGTCTCCACATTGGTGAAGCTTATCTGCTTGCCCTTTCCTCTGACCCATGCTTAGGTCTAAGGCGTCTTCTCTTCTAGGAAACCACTTCTGTGCAGCACTTCTGTGAGGGACTGAATGTGGGCAGAAGAATGATGGGTGTGTTTTATTTACCATGCTCTCCTTCAATATACTATACTTTTGCTTTCCCTAGCACTGTTCTACCCAGGGACAATCTGTTTTTCTGGTCATTCTCCCCGCCCCAAACATATATGGTCCAGCTTAGACAGATGGCTTAGACATGCTGAGAGTGCTACCAGGATGGCTCCTACATCGAAATGCAGACAGTAACTAGTGTGGGATGGAATCTGTTGCACACCTAAGAACTGATGAACCTGTAAAAACATGTCTGTTTTATTTGAAGACTCAAAATGCCATACCCATTAAGAAGGTGTTTTTATTGGTATAATTAGTAATTATAAAGTTGACAACAGCAGACATAATCATATCAATAGCTGTACACCTTCCAGTATGGCGGTTTTAAAATCAGGTTGATCAACACTTGAATCCCGCCTCTATCATTGCCATAGTATACAGAACCATTCATTGTCAAACTTAGCAAATTACTGCACACTGCTTCATTTGCTTCTTCATCTTGGTTTAGAGAACTACACTTTACCTTCCAGAACATGTTCCAGAGTAATATGAATCAAAGTAGCACCATGTGAGCACATCTGTACATCATAAATGTCACTAGCTAAGCTGATGATACATGTTATCTGATATAACTGTCACAACAGCCTTTGAGGTCGATCCTGTTCCTCCATCTATATTAAAGATTTGGAAACAGAAGTACAGACAGATTAAACAATTTATCTAAAATGTACATAGCTAATTAGTGACAGTGGTTATATTTTGGATCCAAACTTAAACAATTTCTCTCAAAACATGTGGTTATAAAAATAAAATGTAAAATTTAATTCCTTTATTTCCTGCTAAACAGTATGTTCTCAATTGGTATCTACAACTTAACAATATATTTTATTTATAAATATTTATATAAATGCAAAGTATTGGCTTTGTGTTGCCTTTTGCTTTATCACTTAATAAGAAATGCCTTTAAAAAGCTGTTTCTCAGAAAAGACCAGGAGAGTTAGTGTTTACCTGGTTAACTTGATCAAGGTTGACAATGGGATTTGACAATCTTGGCTCCATTGATTTATTTTAGGGTACTTAAATTATTCACCCAAAATGTCTATACTGATTATATTGACCAAATAAATAAATGACAAAAACCAGTTTCCCACTTTTGCTGGCTGTGATCCAGCCTGACCACGGAAGCCAAGCAGCTTGCCTTGAAGTGGGAACTCATACAGCTGCCCCTGAGCAGAGGACTGCAGAAGCAGGGAGGTCTCATTGTCCCAAGATGCTTGCAAGCCCAAGTCCATGGAGATCTCTTTAGAAAAGAATTCTCTCCCACATGGCAAGTAATCATCCCCTTATCTAACAGCATCCAAATGAGCAGCTATCCTGGCTGTACAGACATTCCTTCTACCACTGAGGACTGACAGTTTCCATAGCAGCCTGACCCAGTAGGATCAGCTTGTGCTTTCCAGTTTTCTTTTATTGAGCCAGAGATGGAGTCATTATTGACAGGCTGTAACTTTTTAAATTAAAATGTAATTACATTGCTTCCCTCATTCTCTTCCTCCCTCCAGCCCTTCTTATGTTCTGCCAAATTAATGGCCTCTTTTGCTTGTTATTGTTGTACATATATATTCATATGTACACACACAGATACACACACACATACCCATTGTCGCGGTCCCCCTCGGCCAGCAAGAAGGACGCAACACCGGAGCTCTTCCTGCTGCAATTTATTCAGGACCTTTTGACAAAGCGTTCTCTCTCCCTCCCTCTCTCTCTCTCTGGGCAAACCTCTCCCAGCCCTTAAGTAGGCCTGGGCCGCCAACCCCAGATTGCCAGGTGGGCACTGCCCATAGGTCCACGCATACGCAAGCAGCTGACAATCATTGCGTAATAATAGCATAAGTCAGGCCTAGTTGATATTAGGAGTTGATTATCACAGAGGGCACTCGCTTTCGGGATCGCGGAGGGCGGAAGCCAGCACCATCAGGTGTGGCTTCTCGCAGCTTTCTACACATTGCCATCAGGTGTGACTCCATGCGGTTCTCTACAACCCATGAATATATAAATAGAACTTTCTGGGTCCATTTAGTGGTGTGTGTGTGTGTATTATTTTAGACCTGACCACTTGGTATTGGATAACCAATTAAAAGGCTCATCCTTGGATAAAACTAACTCTCCTGCTCTCTACATTCTTAATTGTCTGTTGTTCTGGCCTAAAGATGGGACATCCATGAAACTTCCCACTCTGTGTTAACATGTCAATTGATATTCTCCATGTTCATATCTTCTACAAGCCGCCATATTGTTGGGATATCATAAACGAAGCTTCCCTGTCATTTCTATGAGACACAGCACCACAAAAGATTTTCTGATCTTCTGGCTCTTAAAATCTTTCTGCCCACCCTTCCACAAAGCTCGCTGAGTCTTAATTGCAGAAGTTGTGTTGTAGATATATCAAATGGGACTAGGAACCTCATTATCAGTTATTCTTTGCATTTTAACAAGTTGTGATTATTTATAATGAACCCTATCTGTTGCAAAGAGAAGTTTCTCTAATTACGGCTGAGAGTTACATGCACCTATGGGTATATGAATAAGTATTTAGAGTGCAGTTAGGGACTATGCTGGTTTTATAATGTGGTGGTATAAAGGTTCATCTCTAAGGGCCATGATCCCACTAACTTCATAGAGTTTACTAAGTTCCCTGTATGAGGCATTGTTTTAGTTGACATTTCTATTGCTGTGAAAAGACACCATGACAATTGCAACTGTTATAAAGAAAAAACATTTAATTTAGGTGACGTCCTTATAGTTCAGAGATTTAGTCCATTATTACGGCAGGAAGCAAAGCATCATGCAGGCAGACATTGTTCTGGAGAAGGAGCTTAGAGTTCCTATATATTAGCTTGCAGACAATAGAAAGTGGTCTGGCTCAAGCATGTATGAGACCTCAAAGAGTGCCTTCGCATTAGCAGGCTTCCTCCAACAAAACCACACCTACTCCAAATCCTAATAGTGATGCTCTTTTGGAAGGCTCTTTTCTTTCAAACCACCATATGCATAATTTCTCTCCTGTTGAGTGGATCGTATGTGAAACAAAATAGTTGTTGGTTACTGCCAAAATACAAGTGCCACTATTACACCGTTAGATAATTCTTTCTATGCTGATTGTTTATAGTTTATAGGCACATTGGCAAGATTTTAAAGGTGCATGAGTAAGAACCTCAGGGAGAGGGGGGGGGACATAGACAGAGAGAGACAAGGGGAGAGAGAAGAGACAGAAAGATACAGATTAAGAGAGACAGAGACAGAGAAAACAAAATGAAAGAAATGGCCTAAAGATTAATTTCTTTTGATTTGTGCTTTCATATTGTGGTGAAATTGTCAGTGCAGGAATAAGAAATTCAATTTCATTTCATATGCCATATACTTTGGTTGCTTTGTAAAGGATGGATTCTAGGATACAGAACATTGTTAAGGAGCTAACAATTATTTCAGTAGTAAAATAAATGTTAGAAGAGTTGAAAATTTAAGAAATACATAAGAGTTATAATTCATGGAACCGGTGTTAATTCAATGTGGCTAAAGACAAGAGACAATGAAACATTATTTCTAAGTTCTGGCTTCTCTGAGCTGGTGAATGGGAAAGTCATCAAAGTGGGGAGAAGTGGGTTTGTAAAGGATGTATTTAATTCAGCTAGAAACATTTTAGTATCTAGAAATGTTGGAGAAGTATATGTTTATTCCTAAAGGAGTTCAGTTACATCAGAAATAATTTCTAAGCAACCGGTAGTAGTGAAAATCATTTGAGTAGTGAAATATTGCTTCTCTTTCCTTCTATCATATCTAAGTTTCTGTCTATCATTTAAATCTGGGCCTAAAATCACTTATTACGGTCTAGAAGAGAAGGAGTCTCATCCTTCCTGCAACTGAAGATACTATGGTAAGGGATAGTCTAGAGTTATCATTGGGTGTGCATACTAGCCCAAAACAAGAAGATTCCAGTTACATAAGGGTAATAAGACTGTACTTCTCCCTGCTTTGTCAGTACAAGCTCAGAAACTAAGCACACTATTATTTCAAGTATATGTGACAATATCTCCAGAATCAGAGTTGGGGATACTTTACACCTTGCTACTGGGTCTCTTTATCCTAGGTGTTCTGTTTAGTTGGCATGGCATTATTGCTACTGCAGCTCCTCAGATTGCCAGGTGGAAGGAGTATGGCATTGTTGAAAATGAATTAAACAGCAAGCAATTATGAAAAATGGAGCTTCATCTAGACTTTTCTCTGTGCCCTCAATTTCTAAATTCATTTCCTCCTTAACCATGAAATGCTTAGGCCTGTGGCTAAAAGCACTATGTGAAGTTACTTCACAGATAGACTTCTCTTCTTTGGGCCTCCCTACTCACGGGTGATTGCTAGATATATACGTAGTTCATTCATTTGTGTTTTATTCATTTATTTAGCATGCATTGAGCATACATCCTGTACTGGTTACTCTACTAATAAGTAGCAATTACAAGGAAACCAAACACCGCCTCCCTGAGGATGAACATCTACAGTTCAGTTGTAAGTTAAAAAGCCGTGACGAGTGGCTGGATGCTGAACAAATCCATTGGAGTTCTTCTGGAAGCCTGGAGGTCAGGAGAATGCAAAGAGAACTTTGCATTCATTAGTCATATGCCAGGTGTTTCAAGTGGTCTATGTGCATCATCCCACTTAAGTTCTCAACTCCTCCATAAGGTAATATTATTCTTTATTAAAAATGGGAATCTGAGGTCCAAAAGTGTTAAGTGGTTCTTTTTAGTATTATATAGTTGCTGACAACTGGGGTAATTTGGGCTTCTTAAACACCACGTCTTCTACATCCCTTTGTATAACACTCTACTGAAGGTCATCCAAGAGATTGCAAAATCCTGGGCTGACTATGTCTTAACTGTGACTTTAAACCAAGGTGTTGCTACCTGGAATTTATGAATGTGTTTAAAGGGTTGGTTCAGTCCTCTAATACTAGATGCTAAAAGGAGTTTATTCTTTTGCTGGGAAGAGGATTCTTAGTTACTTTCGGGTTCTTGAGGTGTCTGAGGACACATATTGATTAAAAACCACTTTTTATCCTGTTCTGAGTTTCACCCTTTTCTTCTATGTCCAAACCTGGTTTGGCTATTTGTCACTGAAGGGCTGTAAAGTATATTTCAAAGACTTTGGAATTGTGAGCAGCAGCTCTCGACATCATCCCTAACCTTGCCACTCACTCCCAATATGGGCTTCAAGGGGCTCTGCTACTCACTAAGCTTCACCTGACTAGACTCTAAAAGGAATATGCCCTCTGAGGACAGTGTCTGTCATCTGGACCACAGAGCACATGGCAGGAGGGAGGCACTTGGTGGGCTTCAAGTGGCAGTGCACAGAATGACAGGCACAGAGATTGCTGTCAGCAGCAGGAGCCTGATCCTTGCTGTCAGTATTCAGAACTGCCTGTTTGCTCAGCCACTGTATGTCATGAATAATTCTCTCAGATCCTGAATCTTTAGATGGACAGCCTTGAAGGTCAACTCCTCTGACATTCCAGTCAGAAGATAGGCCTCTTGATGCTCAGTCCTGTCACCAGTGTCTTTAACAGGAGTCTGTCCCCAACTAGAATGTGCTTTCTCCCTCTTGCAATGTCAAGATGCCTGAGCTCTCAAGTGACTGAATCAGTACTAAATATTTAATGCACAAAGCCTGCCTTCTCGGGGCCTTTGATCTAAAACTTCTTAAAAACATCTTAAAAGCCCTTCAAAAACTGGTTAGTATTTCATTACAGTCACTTAAAATAGATTTATTTTATCAAAACATCCTGCCAGAAACCCTGAAGGTGGGATGAGTAACCCCAAGCAATTTGACAGGACTGCCTCCCTCTATTAGCCACCCAGGGCCTCTGGGCAGCCCCACTCGCTCGCGAAGGGCACAGCTGTCATAGGCATGCCCACGATGGATTTAGAATTGCGAGCAAAGGAGGTGGCAAGGCTTGTCACACCCTCGTGAAAAGAGTGAAGAGCTGCTGAGTTTGTCACAAGTAAGGACCTTACCTCGGATTCTCATTTCTTGACTCTTGTGCAGTCTTCCTAGCAGCCCCATGAGGAACGGGAAAGTGTCTCTTGTGCCCACCAGGAAACTGAGGCTCAGCAGCATATGTGACCTACTCAAGGTCACAGGGTAGAATCTAAGGCAGCATGGGAGTTTTTGTTTGTTTGTCTTTCCCCTCAGTTTTGATATTGGCCATTTCACTGAACCTTGACAATGGCTTCTTTCCTTAAAAAACAGAAAAGCAAATGAAAACTAAGATTTTGGTAATCTCAAGTGGTTAACCCCAAATACATATATATGGTGAGAAACACTAGAGAGACCCAGTAGGTTTTGTATGTGTGATGTGTGTGCATGTGCATACATATAATATGTAACAATCATGATTAAAGAATAAGAAGCCTCTCACCAATCTGCTGTGAGTCAGGAAATTATTTTCATGCTACCTTCTAGAAATAGACTGGCCTTCATCGCAGTATTTATTTCTATTCCGTTTCTTTAAAACTCATTTTTTGCTCTCTGTTATGCACATGGAGACAGAAACAAAGAATGGAATGGAACAAAATAAGGAAAACCACTTCAAGAATCTCCAGATATTAGAGGAAGACAAGATTTTTAACACAATATTGCCCACATGTGTGAGATCAATAATAAGCCAATATTGCACAGATGATGGGATAGAGATGGAGAAGACGTTCGGAGATGGTTCGTTGGACAAGCTAGTGCTTAAATTAAATATGAAAGGACAATCGAGTAATCAACTTTTTAAACAATGAGATATTTGAAAGCTATATAGCTCTAAATTGTGAAACAGGATCAGGAAGAGGAAGGGTCTTGCTCAGAGCCTCCAGCTTAGAATGTGGCAGAACCTCTGTCCCGGATCTCTGCCTAGGGCTTTTTACTACTTCCCAATGTAAGCAATTGGACATTTGCTAGAAAACTTCCCCTTGGATGTGGCAGTTGGAAACAGCAAGTAGAAAACAGAACAGGTAGAGCGAGAACAGCATATGTTTTAAGCAGGGCATGGAAGAAGCTCAGAAATACCTTCTTTGGCGGGAGACGTGAAGTCTGTGACCTTTTGAAATTAGAGCTTTGCCTGCTATTATAAAGGCACCTCCCTTTCAACCTTGTAGAATAAAAGATTCCTCTAAGAGTGTTTGTTTTGCTATTATTCGCTGGGTCATAAAGATCCTCGGTGCCCTTTACAAAAGGTTTGCTTCTACAGTGACCAGCTTCTCATTATAATTCCTGGGCATCTTCCAGTGTTGCTAAGTGCTTTACAATGAAGACACGACAGCAAAAGAGAAACCAAGCTCATTACAGCCACATTCTGAGGGAATTTCTTGGATACTTCCAAGATACCAAAGTCAAGTCATGTTTGCAAAAGCATCTTGGCCACAAATAGTCACGACTTTGCTTCTTTGTTATTATATATTCTTCCCCCAACTCTGCCAAAGGGACCCCTGGATTGTTTACTAAAATGCTTATATTGGAACTAAGGAAAATGCCCGCACTGTAAAGATCAGATGGAGTAGTTGAATTAAAGGTACAGGTCAGATGATTCCTGCTCCTGGAAACATCACAATAAAAACTACTCGAATTTTGAGTACTCTCTTCTAGAAATAAGTCTGTTTTTTTTTTTTTTTTTTTTTTGAGTAGAGTTTGAATCACCCTAAAAAAAATCTTAAGTTGGAACATATATATCTCTCTCTTCTCAATCTTTCAATAACTGTGTGTCTTATGTTAGGTATCTGGCACATAGTAAATGTTTATTGTTTCTCTCTATATCCACCTGTGTGTCTCTGTCTGTCTGTCTGTCCCTCACACACACATACACACACCAGCACTCAGAATAGGTATTCTATTTGTGTGTATTTATCTTCTCCTTTTCCCAGTTTGTGTCTCTATTTCTGTATGCACCATTCTCCTTTTCTCTGCAGTCAGTGTCTCTTGCAATTGATTTTGAACTGACCTTCTACTGTTGTTATCACTCTTTATTTCTTGGGAAAAATTTTTGTGAATGGTCTCCCCACTGATAGAGAGGTCTTTATAAACCAATCCCCCTTGATCAGCCTGAATTTTATACCATACTATTGAAGGCCTTCAGTTTCAGAATCACAAATCAATGTGGCTTTTAGTTTTGTGTTTTGATTTTAATTCAGCTTTGCAATTATTAATAGATGAATGATATAGTTGTCATGCTGTCTTTGACTTTTTACTTAGATAGCACCCATCAGGTAAAACCTAGGTCCCAAAGACTGTGACACTGGTTCAGTTTTTTTTGCTTTGCCTCATCCCATTTCCACTTTCCACAATATTGCTACCAAAGGTTATTTCAGCTACAACATTGGAGACAGTATTGGAGGATTCATGAAATATCCTGCTCCAAATTCTAGTCTTAGCTTCTTTCATCCCTGTGAGGCATAGTCCATTCAGAAGATCTGTTCAATGTGCTCCAAGGATACTCTCTCTCTCTCTCTCTCTCTCTCTCTCTCTCTCTCTCTCTCTCTCTTTCTCTCTCTTTTTCTCTCTTTCTCTCTCTTTCTGTGTGTGTGTGTGTGTGTGTGTGTGTATACACCTACCGACCTCCTTCCTTTCTTTTTCCCTCTGTTTTTTTTTTTTTCTCTGTGTGTATTTCTCTTTGAAACAATGTATTATACCTCCTGGACTGGATTCATTAATATATGCCAAAACTGTATGGAATGATGCATCATGCCTCATTCACCTGGTCTGGACAAATTCTGTGAGTGATGTTTTTAAAACTATCAGTTCATCTGATTTAATGCTTGATGTTCTAAGACATCGTTTACCCTTATGTCTATCATATTGTGGTGCTAAAGAGAACTCTCAGTCAGGACTTCTCCCTCTTAATGGTCATTTTCTCATTCCATTTCTGATTGAGAAATTAGATTAGATTAATTCAGCTCATATATTGAGAATGAAAAAAAAAAACACAAAAATTAAAAAACAACATCCAGACACTGAACAATAAGAGCCCTTCTGAAACAGCTAGCATTTTGTTTAAAGGATCCACAAACGAATGTGAATAAACTGAGCAAGAAAGGGAGATTAAATGCTGCCCAGCCCCAGAGACACTGAGATGTTAATCTTCAGAGTTGGTGCCAGTTAGCACACACTTTCAATGACAGCAAAAGGGATCCACTAGATGATTCAGAGAGTCTGGGATTTCATCAAACTCAGAGAAAGGCAAAATCCCTGAAGAGAAGTTAAGAGATGGATGTCCACCCACATCTGACTCCGAGAGCTCTGTAGCAAACCCGGTGACAGATCCTGTTTGGGCTGTGTTATTAAAAGAATTGATGGACCGGAGATTTTAAATAGACAGGAAAGAGGTGACTATTTTAACAAAGTATAAACACTCTAGTAGTTAAATATGGGTCCGGTTCTCAGAGTAAAAGAGTAGCTAAGAAAATAGGTTTATCTCCTCTCAAAGGAAGCTCCTACTCCAGAGTGGGAGGCAAGATTCCCACATGAGTAACTGTGACGAAGAACCTTGCTGTAAAAGAGTCAGTGCATGAAGCCTAATGGAGTTCAAGTAAGAGCCCCTCCTAATGAGCCAACAGGGTATAGATAAGGCCACAAAAGATGCCTAGTGTAAATGTTTAATTCATGGCAGGAAGACACTAAGTATGTATTCTTTCTTATTTTCCTTTTTGCCCTGTAGCTAACCTGTTGTCTCTTTGCTTGGTTGTTTATTTTCTGAGGTGAGGTTTCAGTATGTGCTCAGGGCTGGCCTCAGCTTGCAGCTCTCCTGTCTCATCCTCCTATAGGCTTTTGAACACACCACCACATCTTGTACGGCTTCCTTTGATTCATTAGTGCATTAATTCTTTTCTTCATTTTTTTTCATACCACAGGAATGTGGATGTGTCTTTGTGGTCAGGAAATAAGCAGAAAATAGCCTTGCTTCATCCATGATGGATTTGGCCAAGGCTGTACAGAGGAAAAGGGCTCTAACCCAGCCAAACCTTTGCTCACCTGGCCTATGTGCAAACTCCACACGACATCTTCTGTGCACCTATACATGCATATTACAAAAGCCTATTTCTATTTCTGAAATCCTGCTTCCTGACTAGAGTGGGAGTTAAACTTTATATTTCTTCAATGTTCAATACCAAATGGCTTATGGGAGCCCTGGCAGAGTGGTTTCAAATAAGCATTTTAATGTAGAATAAAGGTCAACGTGCTAGAATTTGAAACCATTAATCCTTTTGCTCTTAAGGAAGACTGTACTTTAACAGAATAAATAACAGATTAAATAATAAGAGTTCTTGAAATTCCAACAAGAAAAAATTACACATTACATTGTTGAGAGTTGAAACCAAGGAGACCTTAATGTTCTCTCCTTCATTCTACTATTTTAGGTTGCCAAGATTTAGAAGGTAAAGAGAAATTGTTCTTTAATTTCCCTTTGTTTTGTGGGTAGAGAGAGTGTTTAAGTCTTTGAAGGTTAAGGGATCAATTGTATTGGAAAATAAGCCCTTAGTTTACAGGGGGAAGAAGGGCATCATCACAGCCTGGAGAACAGAAGCCCCATGCTAACCGTTGCAGCTTTCAGCCAATAAAGCCCACAAGGGACAGGAAAATACATCTATCAAAGTGGATCACCAAACTGCCCAAGACAGTTACCCCAGGTGACTATCTAGATCCAAATCAAATGTTATTCCTCTACGAAGGCTACTGTTACTTCTCAATCAGTGTTATGACACCTCTACCTCTGATGTTACATAAAAAGCTACTTACATATCCATTTCTCATAGTCTATCCCAGGCTGTTTACCAAATCTGTTGTCTTCTTGCACAATTTTAAATAAAACTTGAGGTTATTGATTTAAAAACGAAATGTTGTTTACTGCATTCTGTCTGTGTTCCAGAAATTGCACTAAACACATTAGTGGTCAATATAACATTCACTATAACCCTACAGAGATGATCATCTGATAAGAAACAGAATTAAGGTGCTAGGTAAACTACCTCAGATCTCAGTGACAAGATAATGATAAAGCCAAATTTCAAACCTGAGTCTGCAGAGGACTTATAAGGATTTTTATACATCACACACTGGAGATTTGTATTGCAGACAATGAACATCACTGATATTTCTAAATAAAGCAGAGAAACAAGCAAACTTAAACTGAAGAAGCTTCTCTGAGGCAGGAGAACCTGTTGTGGGAAGACAACTGAAGAGAACGCTGCTCACCCGTCTAGACAAATAGGAAGCACCAAACACCCAGCATTGAGATACTAAGGAGACTTTAAAGAGTGAGCATTGGCCAGTCCTCAGGGCTAGGATTTTATGAAGATAGCTAAATTTGGGGTCATAAAGGGCTGTTCTCTGGCTTGGTAGCCTGGGTAGATTGTGGTGCTGTGTACAGTGAGTGGAAGCATGAAGCTCCTTGAAATGATGGTCCCAGGGAGGGCTTTCCTGTCCAATATCCAGGCCAACAGGAGGATAACATCTTCCCATGCAGCCTGCATTTGCACTGAAGTGTTCCCATTTTCTAGGTGAGAAGACTGAAGAAGAGCAGGCATGGTCTTGCTCATAGTCTTTCATGGAATGTGACATATAATAAAAACCAAATAACTATTCGTTGATTGAAGTCTTCAAAGTGTGATACACACTTTGAGATGTTATCATCTTATGATTTTCAACATTCCTCTTGACCTCTGGAAGTGGAGCAGAACAAAATACATAGGACTAGAAGCCTTTGACCTTTGAAGCTTCCTTAGAGAAAACAGATCTGCAAATTAAGGGCATTAAGCATAGTGCTTGAAGAAGAAAAATATGCACAATGCTTTCAATTTAATCCAATTCAGAATCTGAATTCACCAATCTGCTGACTTAGTCCAAATGATACATTTTGAAAGCTGAAAGATCTCGGCATGAAGTTCTTGTCTTTGTGTTTAGTGTTTTCATCTCAATATAGTTCCTTTGTATTCTTCCTAAGTTCTCTCAGTTTCTTGCCATCCTAAAATACTATCATACTTGAGAGTCTGGAGTTCATTTTCTGTTCTTAATGGACTTTATAGTTAGGGCTTGGCATCAGGCCAGACACTGAAATAAGCTGCATTAATTAGGAAAACATAACCCAAATTTTCCATAAGCCCCTATTATTCATTAGCTATAAATACCTCAAATGCTCTTGAACTGAGTCTTTTCAAGGCTAGCTAGCTAAATCTTCTATTACAAAATGAGCAGCTAAGATTCAAATAGTTTAAATGACTAACACTGTAGAATCTTTCTGTTTTATACCAGGCATCTAAACTCAGAACACCTCCTAATTTATAAAGCAATCAAAAAACTAGAGACTGAGATCAACTTCCTAGGACCAGAGGTGTCACTCAGAGGTAGCACATGTGTACAATAAGCGTGAGGCTTTGGATTTGATCATCAACATGAAAGAAAAGAAAGAGAGAGAGAGAGTAGGAGAGATGGGGGGAGGAAAGAGAGAAGAAGGAGAAGGAAGGGATGGAAGGAAGAATGGAGGGAGGAAGAAGGGAAGGGGAATGGAAAATGAAAAAGCCAAGGTAAACTACTTAAAATACAACTTACATAGTCAGCTCATACAACTACATAACAAATCATATATTTATTGATTCAGTAAAAAACATTTATAGCCAGGCAGTGGTGGTGTAGCCGTTAGTTCCAGCACTCTGGAGGCAAAGACAGATGAATCTCTGTGAGTTCAAGGCCAGTCTGGTCTACAGAGTAAGAACCAGAACAGGCTCCAATGGTACACACAGAAACTCTGTCTCAAAAAAAAAAAAATTACTGAGTTTCCACTGCACATTAGAGTTTACAGATATAGCAATGAACAGGAACAATGAAATCCTCATTTCCCTAGGGTCTTCAGGCTACAAGGTATAGTGATATTATATATTTAGTAACAAGAGAATGACCTGTGCCCCAGTAGAATGTATGCAGGATGAAGATGAACTGGTCAGAGGCCATTTTGAGGAATTAATACTTAGGTTAGCATGGGAGTTTGAACTTGGTGTTCGATTACTTCCTCTAGCACTTACTTGCTGTGTCACTTTGGAAAAATCCTGGAACTTCTTTAGGTCTCAGTGCCCAATCTGTTCAGTAAGAATAAAAATAATTATTATTCCTAGAGCTTAAGGAGGATAAAATTAGTTAATATTTAGAAATCACATACTCAATACTATAACAGATTTTTATATAAAGTCATAAAGAAGCTGAGGCCCAAATGATGCATAGATGGTAACTAGACAAGTAACAAGGAAAAAGAATATTCCTGGCAGACAGCACTATTATAAAAGTCTGGGAAAGACACTCCACTCTAAGTTACTGAAAGGAGCCAAGGACCATTAAGATAGAAGTTCCCCGTTTGTTCTAGAAAGATACATGCGGCGTCTTGATAATGGAGTCAAGGCATTTGGAAATCATGTTACATTTTATCCAAAGACATGAACTCTCACAGAAAGACTTAAAGCACAGATACTCTTAATCACATTGAGGTTTTGGAAGGCCTTTGGATGGTGAGATTTGAATTGCTTGCAGTGACTCAGGAAGAAAAAGCAAGTCAGAGTCAAGAGCAAAACAGGACACAGACTTCTCATCTTCCCAGATAGGGCTTTTCTCATGCTGCACAGCGTTTTTCTAATGTGCTTTGATGGAGGCATGCCATGGTAACTGCTTTCTCTTCGCTTCTGGATGTTTGTAGTGCTTACCCTTTGAGCTGTATCGCCTTCATTAAGTGAATGTCCTGTTCCCCTGACCAAGAATGTAATTACTGAAGGAAAGATCAGATTAAAATTGAGTTTCTGTAATGGGCCATTTGTTTGGAAGACAGCCTGAAGGTATTTCTGAGGACTTTAATAAGGGGGTGTGTGGGGGGGGCAATAGAACTTCTGTGACAATGATGATTATTAGGGCAATTGAACCCCGGGCATAGCCGGCTTCTACATCAGTGAATCATCCCTTGCTTTTTCTAAGGCTTGTAATTGGATGAGATTTGTTTTCCTCTGCAGTCTAGACTCTCAAATGGAAGGGACCTTAAAGGTCATCAAGTCCAGTGCCTTACCAAACCTTGGTCCCTCTCTGTCTAAGGAACTCTTTTCAGTAGATCGTCCAGTCCTGGCTAACATACCTGTACTGACAAGAAACTCATTGCCCATAAAGTCATTCCATGCCGAAGTAAAGGACTCTGAGTGGAGTCTCTCTCTCTCTCTCTCTCTCTCTCTCTCTCTCTCTCTCTCTCTCTCTCTCAGTTCAGCACATCCCATATCCTCTCTGATTCTGCTGCAGTGAGTCTGTGAGATTTACCTGCCCATGTTGCTTTTTAGAAATTCTTAGCATCACTCTGTCCTGTGCCTCCTCTCCTACAGTTCTGTCCCTGTGTATTGCAAATAACCAAGGAAACTGAACAGTGCAGTAACTTAAGGAACAATGAAGTTCATTCCTTTCTCACAAAATGGTCCTGCATTGAGTAATCTCTGTACCCTACAGCCAGCTGTGCTTCCCACATTGTTAGCAACTCATGTTCCTTCCAATGCTTTGAATCACCTTCAACTAGGATGTTGTGTTGCCTACAGAGTCAAATTTAGATCCTGTCAAGGTCTAATTGGTTGGAAGAAGAAAGGGAGGATAGAGAAAGTAAACCTATTGATTTAAAACTCGGACCTCAAATGGCACATGTCAAATTCAGTTGCAGTCCCCTAGGCAGGATATAGTGACTTGACTAGACTTCACTGGAGTGAGACTGCTCCAGGAAAGTGATCTAGCCATGCCTAGATAGAGGGGAAGAAGACTACAATGACCCTGTGAGGTCATTGTACTGCCAACATTATTCTCTTTTGGCTCTCCTTATGACATGTTGTAAAGTCTGAATATAGTGAAAGTCACTGAGTGTTCGGTGCAGACAGCTCAGTCCCACACATAGAAGTCATGCTCCTTAACAAGGCCTTTTAGTTGTCATGTATGCAATTAGGGAAATTCTATCCAGGGATTCTGGTTAAGGTCAAAAAGGATAATTGTGTCAGTTAATGTAATTTCAGTTTGATTCAGTGTCAGAAAACATGAAATAGTTTGGTTTCAGCCTTCAAGCTATTGGCTTCATGACTTATCTGACTGCCTAGTCAAAAGCTTTATTGTTCGTTTGGAATACAAATGCAACTATATTCTCTGTCATTCCAAAGTGAAACCTACTAAAAAAAAAGGCTCATAAAATAGAATCTTCTAGTTTATAGGCATTGGCGATCTATATGAGGAAAAAATCCAAAGAGTGCAGTGGGCACCAGCGTTAGCAGAAGTTACAGCAGTGATACCAATATGCATCGCTAGTGGCAGCATCATTCCCGAGCACTTATGTACCAGGCTGTGGGCCAAGTGCCTCATATAAAGCCTAGGATTGATTTTCATAGTATTCCTTTGGGAGAAGCACTTTACCCTGTTTTATGGATGAGACTCGTTGGACTCAGAGGATTTAAGTCATTTGATCAGGAGTATGACTGGAAATTGGCAGGCATAGGATTTTAGTCTAAATTTTAAACCTCCACAGCTCTCTCCTAAATTGAGAAGATCTTATGCAATTCTGTGTGGACAACTTACTCAGCAAACACGTACAGACTACTTATTATATGCTAAGAATATTTTTGGAAACTAGGAAGATAAACCGTATTAACTGGTGAACTTATCTAGTTCTTAATAAAGAGAAACAATTTAACAACAACCTCAAACTTCACCAGCCCTTAAGGTATTTTTCTCTTTCTTTGACTATAGATGTGTCCTTAGCCACCCCTAGGCAATTGCCTATACTTTAGACCCCGTTTGATCTTAGCACAGTTGTCCATATCTGTTCTACATAGTAAATGTGTCATTAGCTGGGATACCCTTTGCAAAAGCATTCCCTGTTGCTCTTTTAATGAAGAGACGAAAGAGGAAGGTGGCGAGAGACCCGGACTCTACATTCCCTACTGGCTATAGCTCATTTTTGTTTCACTTCATAACATAAATTCTCCAATGGATTGTCCATACCCCTTCTTCCAACTTGGTTATATGATTTCACTCTTTTCCATAAGCTCTTGTTGGGCTATGTCCTCCTACAATCTTCTAAAACAGCCTTCATCATGGTCGTTTTAGATACTAAGCCAATGACTTCCCAATTCTAAACAATGGTTGTTTCTCTGTTTTTGTGTTACTGGATCCTCTAGCAGCTCTTCCCTGGATTAAATTATAAGATGCTTCTTACGTACTTTCTTCTTTAGACTTCCAACTTCCACACTCCCTTGATCTTTCTCATCCATGGCACCTCACTTAAGATCCTTTGTGGTATTTTATTTTATTATCTTTTTTAATATTCTTGGGTATTTTTACCTACATGTATGCCTGTGTGCCTGTGGATGCCAGAAAAGGGCATCAGATATCCTGGGACTGGAATTACAAACAGTTGTAAGTGGCCATGTGGGCAGTGGGACTTGAACCTAGATCCTCTGAAAGAGAAGCCAATGCCCCTAACAACCTAACCATCTCTCCAGTCCATATATTGTTTTCTAAATTGTTGGTAACTCTAGTTGCTTTTCCTTCTTCTTTTTTCTTTTCTTTCCTCCAACTACATACTAATCTGGGAAATATAAAATGTTCCATAGCTTTAAATGTCAGCTATATGCTAATGAGTTCCATATCTACATTTTCAACCTTAGCTTCTCAACTCTAGACTGGTACAATCAAACTGCAGACACAGCATCTTTATACAGATGTCTAATGGGCATGTCGAAATGAATACATCCGAAACAGAAATTCAAGTCTTCTCCATTACAGTAAATAGCCTCAAGTAAAAACCTGGAGGCTGTCATTAATTCCTCTTTCTCTCACATTTCATAGCTAGTCTATTAATGCATCTCAGTCTGACTGTTTCTAATACATATCTCCAATCAAATTACTGCCTTCTATATCCATAATTCAAGTCCAAGTCAGTATAATATTTTGTACTATAAAATAGCCCTTGACTTTCTCACTAATTCGTGCACCACAGAATCCACTCTGTGTTTACTAGAAACACAAAAGCCTACTAATATCGCTCTCTGCTTAGAAAATTTTACTGACTTTTATTCCAACTTAAAAGAGAACCATGAGTATTGAGAGGAAGTAAAGGGGCCAGAAAGAGGGGACATGGTGGAACTCAGTATTGGTAGGGTGTCATCCAGATATGACAAACTCACTGCTTTCTGATGTTCTTCTCAACTTGGAGCTCAAAAAAGTTGTCTTCCTCAATGAAATTTTAGGAAATTCCAGTTATGGTACATGGTATCCCCCTAGTCACTTTCATATCTATTGTGCCATTTAATTTTATTCATGCCATCTACCAGTAATGAAGTTATTCCATTTATAATTAACTGATTTAAGACCAGTTTCATTTAACAATGTAAGTTCCTTTGAAAAGAGGCATTTAGCTTATTCATTTCTATATCCCCAGTACTGAGAATAAGGCCAATCTGTTAGTAGACACTCCATAAGTGTATCTAGACTGACTGATTGAATCCCTGCTTGAAGATCTTTAGTATAATGAAAGTAGAATATGAGCAATGATCACACATGGTTTATGCTGTAGCGGAGGGAAGCTCGGGGCTTGTGAAAAGCCAGAAGTGGTACCTGACTAATCTGTAGACATCAGGAAAAGGTGAAAATAGAGCTACAGTTTGAAGAAGGGTTTTTTCATTTTCTTATTTTATTTTGTTGTTTATATAGTGATGTGGGATTTCCCTCTTTATGCTGTGAATACCATTTATTGATAAAGGACTACTTTGGACCTATACCAGGGCAGAACTTAGCTAGGCAGGGAAAACTAAACTGAATGCTGGGAGAAGGAAGGGGGCGTGGAGTCAGGGAGAAAGCATGTAGCCCCGCTGGAGACAGACACCGGAACTTTACCCGGTAAGCCACAGCCTTGTGGTGATACACAGAATAATGGAGATGGGTTAATTTAATATATGAGTTAGCCAGAAATATGCTTAAGATATTTGACAAACAGTATTGCAAATAATATGGTTTCTGTGTGGTTATTTCAGGGCTGAACATCTGGGAACTAACTAGCAACCTACTACAACAAGATAGGTGCTAAACTTAAACTCTTCATTCCCACCTCTGCCTCCCAGGGGTAGAATTACAGGCATGTGAAACCATGGCTAGCCAAAGGAGTAAAGTCTGGAGTTTAAAGTTCAAGCTGGTTTTAATCAGTAACAAGTAGAGGAAGAAAATGCAAGAAGGTACAGCAGGAATATGTGGTTGACAGACAGTTCATCAAGACTAAAGAATGCAGACAGGTACACAGCTGGCAGGTTATAAAAGAGCTCAGAAATTTATCTTTATAGAGATCCAAGAAAGAAGCCAGGTAAACAAGTCTTATTATTTGTTGTTTAAATGTGGTATTTTCTTTTAACTTTGCATATCAAAATAATCTCCTAATTTGCATTAGGAGTTTCCTGTAATGATGGTACAGAACATAGTTTATATAAATTTGTACCTGACCTAATTTTGGATATGAAATCTATCACATATTACAGAAACTAACTGAATGGCTTTCTGTAACAAATTCATCATTATCTACTAGTGTCTGGATGAATCAATATAGAAATTATACATTAACAACTAGATCAGTACAAAAGAGGGAGGAGCAATAATATGAGCAAATGGGTCATGACCATAATGGGGATACACACAGAAACAGCTGACTTGAGTTAGTGGGAACTCACTGACTCTGGAATGATAGCAGGGAAGTTTGCAAAGGTCCAAACTAGGCCCATAAAATGTGGGTGTCAGTTGTGTGGCTTGGGCAGTCTGTGGGGCCACTGGCAGTGGGACCAGGACTTTTCCCTAGTGCTTGAACTGGCTTTTTGGAGGCCATTCTTTTTGAAGGGATACCTAGATATTGGGGGGAGAGCCTTGGTCCTGCCTCAAAGTGATGTGTTAGACTTTGTTGACTCCCTTTGGGAAACCTTACCTTCTCGGAGGAGTGAATGGGGGTTGGAGTGGAAGAAAGTGGGGGGAACAGTAGGAGGGAAAGGAGTGGGAACTAGGATAGATATGTAAAATGAAAAAAGATCGTTTTTAAGAATAAACTTCATAATAAAAAATAAAACAAAATAAAAATTAAAGAAAAATACTTGACTCATAAAAACTGTTTGAGATAAACAAGTCATATATTCTCATATATCCTAATGTTTATGGTATAAATATATGTTTATGACTCTAGTATTTAACTTGAGAAAGACATACAGGTTCTTGATGTAGTAGCATTGTGAGTACTTATTATAACAACACAAATAACTTCAGAAGTCAGACATTTGCTTTCATAGATCCTGCTAATTTAAAATTATAGATAATACCTCAAAGCAGCATGACCTGCCTGCAGGTGTGTATATAACAATATATATGAGCCTAGCAATCGCTGATGATTTAGGGTACTTCTAGACAAATACATGTGAGAAGTACTTTAAATATGGTACAGAGAGGCAGTAATTCTGTCTTGGAACAGCCAGGAATCTTTCAAAGAAGCAGCAGCATCTGAATGTGGCCTTGAAGTATGCTGGGAAATTCCAGAGAATTAACAAAAGGGAATGTCATTTAAGGAGTACAGATAGCACCAGAGCAAAGAGATGTGCAAATACATTTGATATTCTAGAAACAAATTTCTGATGACAAAAGGGAGCTTCCATGGTAGTGGATGAGCATCCTCTGCCTCTGAATAACAACTCTCTGGGTTTCTATGTCACCTGTCAAAAAGTTGAACAGTGTGATCTCTAAAAGGTCTTTGTTTTGTTTTTGTTTTTGTTGGGGAATGAATGAAGTTAGTCTGTCAAGCTGAAAAGCAGAATCACTGCCCTCAAGCTAAATTTTCTATGGGATGCTCATTTCTGTGCTGGTCTCTCAGGTCAACGAAACAAGCTGTAATGAGATATAGATGTCTCCTCCATTCCACTTGCCCAGTACTATGCCTGGAAGTGTGTCTGTGAAGAGCTATGTAGGCTTCTAAATTGAATTCCTTTCTCTCTTATCTCACACCTCCCTGAGATTCTGGAGATCTTTGAGCTTGCAGGGAAAGCAAGTGCTGCACCCCTTGTCTCAGGCAGTATTGCCCAATGGCTGGTAACAAAGGTCGAGCATTGTCTCCAAAGATGAATGACTCATGCTACCCTCCTTATCTCATGGTCTTTGAAATATTCTCTTGCCACAGCTGTGATCCAATCCTCCCTCCTCTGTTTATACAGGCTTGAGGTCCATACAGGTGCATAAAGGACTTCCATGTGTTAGACATGCTATTAGACTGTGGATCCTTAACAGAAGCTACATAGTCTTCACCAGAAAGAATCACCAATTTGGTGAAGATAGCAGAAACAGAGGCATTAGCTTTTGGTTGCCAGAGTGGAAAAGGTATTCATTCCTTTATCCACTAAAATTCATGAATGAATAAGAAGGTCCTAACTTCAAGTAGCACAGAAATCCGTTTTGTTTAATTTTTTGGACAATAGAAAGATGTTCAATTTTAGGTATATGCCTATACCTTTCAGAAGTGGGAGTTTTATGTTCTGAATCAGGGAAGGCTTTGTAGAAAAGGTTTGGAGGCATCATGGTTTCTCAATGAACTAGTCTTTTGTCATCATAGTCACCTTCATCCTTTACCCTCTTTTGTGCCATGAGTCTATGACTCTGACTTAGTATAAACATCTCAAATTATTTTCTAATCATATTAAAATGACATGTCTTTCTCACACCTTTACATTCAATACATCTGTGTCTTTATTTGTTAAGGGCATTTGCTATAGCTAGCATATGTTTTAACCTTGGTTTTTTGGTCAAGGTTAACAGAATCAACTTTATTCTTATCATTCCCTTATCTATTTTTTAATTGATTTATATTGAGCTCTACGTTTTTCTCTGCTCCCCTCCCTGCTTCTCTCTTCCTTCCAACCCTCCCCCAAGGTCCCCATGCTCCCAATTTACTCAGTAGATCTTGTCTTTTTCTACTTCCCATATAGATTAGATCTATGTATGTCTCTATTAGTGTCCTCATTGTTGTCTAAGTTCTCTGGGATTGTGATTTGTGGGCTGTTAACCTTGCTTTTTAAACTGATCTAGATGTCTCTATTTTTTCATTATACTATTTATACATGTATTCTCTTCCTGTACAAAGTGATATTACGCTATACAACTGTCATAGAAAAAAGAACCGGTCATTCTTATGGATATCACAGTGTCATAGTTTAAATAGAAATTTCTTAGAAAGAAATCACCAAATAAAAATATTTATATTGGTAACATTTTTTTTTTTTTTTTTTTTTGGTTTTTCGAGACAGGGTTTCTCTGTAGCTTTGGTGCCTGTCCTGGAACTAGCTCTTGTAGACTAGGCTGGCCTCGAACTTACAGAGATCCGCCTGCCTCTGCCTCCCGAGTGCTGGGATTAAAGGTGTGCGCCACCACCGCCCGGCTTGGTAACATTTAATATGATTGTTGATTTGGTTAAATTTAAGCCTACCATTTTGTTTTTTGTTTGTTTGTTTTTGTTTTTTTCATTTGCTTTGCTTGGTTTCATTCTTTTTTTGTTTGTTTGCTTTGAGACAGGATCTCAAGTAAGTAAAACAGGATGACCTCAAGCGGACAATCCTCAAACCTGAGCCTTCTGAATCTTGTGATTTCAGGCATGGAGTATGATGCAGTACCATGCAACCTGAAGAATTCTTTTTCAGTGAATTTTATATTTCCATTTTTGTTGATTGATTATCTATAACTCACTATAGCATTGTTTTAGAGAATATTTATGGTGTTAATTATATTTCTATATTATAATCTAATTTCAAATGATGTTATAGTAGCTCATGTATAGTATAAGAACCTCAGTAACGCATTTCCCTACCTTCACCTCCTAGACTTTATGCTATTATTGTTATTAATCAAGTTTCCACATGTTTTATAAATCCTTACTATATTTTTATTATTTTGTTTGAACAGTGCAATGTCTTTGAAGGTTATTTAAACAGTAAGACATATTCTTATATTTTTCTATATACTTAAATAACAAGAATCTTAAGCTTTTCTGATGCTCTTACTTTTGAAGTGGTAGATGCATATCTCCAACCTCCCATCTAGGGCACTTTCCTTCTACCTGAAGGGCTTCCTTTACTACCTCTATGAGTTATAAATTTTTAAAAATTGGATTATGTTGTGTTAATATGGTTTTCTTTGTGTTTCCTGTGCTTAGAATCTATTGAATTTTTTGGACGAACAAATTTCTCCTTTTATCCAAAAATGAAAACAATTACACCTAGTTTTTCTTTGACTGTTCTTTTGTCAGCCCCACCTTTCTCTCAGAGATTCCAGGTCCATGTACATCAGACCAGGCTAGTTGTTTCATGGCTCACTAATGTTTCACAGGTTGGGAGGGTTGAATATTTATTTTCTTCTTTGTATTTCTTTCCAAACAATGTATATGGACACATTACTTCATTTTCAGTTGTGCTGGTCTTTTTATTTATAAAGCTCATTCCATCCAATATTTGTGTTAATCTTATATATTCTAGTGTTCTCTAGAAATTTGATTGGGTTTTATATGTGTGTCCATGTGTTTGTTTGTGTGTGTGTGTGTGTTGATATTGTGTCTCCTGGTAACTTTTGGAATACAGAAACCCCAGTTGTAACTGTTATAATGTCAATTTCTAATGATTTATGAGTTTTTAAATGACGTTTTTCTTTATAATAAGAGATGTTTTCTTGCTTCTTTGCATAACATGACTTTTTGTTTGTGTGTGTGTATGCAATCATTTATTGAGTGACTGAACTTTACACTATTGGGCAACGGACATTTCCTTACTACTTTCTTTCTTTCTTTCTTTCTTTCTTTCTTTCTTTCTTTCTTTCTTTCTTTCTTTCTTTCTTTCTTTCTTTCTTTCTTTCTTAAAGATTTCTGCCTTCTCCCTGCCACCACCTCCCATTTCCCTCCCCCTCCCCCATCAAGTTCCCCTCCCTCATCATCCCTAAGAGTAATCCGGGTTCCCTGCCCAGTGGAAAGTCCAAGGACCACCCACCTCCATCCAGGTCTAGTAAGGTGAGCATCCAAACTGCCTAGGCTCCCACAAAGCCAGTACGTGCAGTAGGATCAAAAACCCATTGTCATTGTTCTTGAGTTCTCAGTAGTCCTCATTGTCCATTATGTTCAGCAAGTCCGGTTTTATCCCATGCTTTTTCAGACCCAGGCCAGCTGGCCTTGGTGAGTTCCTAATAGAACATCCCCATTGTCTCAGTGTGTGGGTGCTCCCCTCGCGGTCCTGAGTTCCTTGCTCGTGCTCTGTCTCCTGCTCTTGATTTGGACCTTGAGATTTCAGTCCGGTGCTCCAATGTGGGTCTTTGTCTCTGTCTCCTTTCATCGCCTAAATGTTTTTCTTAGGGTTCACCTTCTTAATTAGCTTCTCTAGGATCACGCATAATAAGCGCAACATCCCCTTTTCATGGCTAGAAACCAAATATGAGTGAGTACATCCCATGTTCCTCTTTTTGGGTCTGGCTCACCTCACTCAGGATAGTGTTTTCTATTTCTGTCCATTTGCCTGCAAAATTCAGGAAGTCATCGTTTTTTACTGCTGAGTAATACTCTAATATGTATATATTCCATACTTTCTTCATCCATTCTTCCATTGAAGGGCATCTAGGTTGTTTCCAGGTTCTGGCTATTACAAACAATGCTGCTATGAACATAGTTGAGCATATACTTTTGTTGTATGATAGGGCATTTCTTGGGTATATTCCCAAGAGTGGTATTGCTGGGTCCAGGGGTAGGTGGATCCCAAAATTCCTGAGAAACCGCCATACTGTTTTCCAAAGTGGTTGCACAAGTTTGCATTCCCACCAGCAATGGATGAGTGTACCCCTTTCTCCACAACCTCTCCAGCAAAGGCTGTCATTGGTGTTTTTTATTTTAGCCATTCTGACAGGTGTAAGATGGTATCTTAAAGTTGTCTTGATTTGCATTTCCCTGATCGCTAAGGAAGTTGAGCATGACCTTAAGTGTCTTTTGGCCATTTGAACTTCTTCTGTTGAGAATTCTCTATTCAGCTCAGTGCCCCATTTTATAATTGGGTTGATTAGCCTTTTACGGTCTAGTTTCTTGAGTTCTTTATATATTTTGGACATCAGACCTTTGTCAGTTGCGAGGTTGGTGAAGATCTTCTCCCAGTCGTGGGTTGCCTTTTTGTCTTAGTGACAGTGTCCTTTGCTTTACAGAAGCTTCTCAGTCTCAGGAGGTCCCATTTATTCAATGATGTCCTTAATGTCTGTGCTGCTAGGGTTATATGTAGGAAGTGTTCTCCTGTGCCCATGTGTTGTAGAGTACTTCCCACTTTCTCTTCTATCAGGTTCAGTGTGTTCGGACTGATATTGAGGTCTTTAATCCATTTTGCAAATCTATCAATGTAATCCACCATATAAATAAACTGAAAGAAAAAACCATATGATCATTTCATTAGATGCTGAAAAAGCATTTGACAAAATTCAACACCCCTTTATGATAAAGGTCTTGGAGAGATTAGGGATACAAAGGTCATACCTAAATATAATAAAAGTTATTTACAGCAAGCTGACAGATAACATTAAATTAAACAGAGAAAAACTCAAAGCCATCCGACTAAAATCAGGAACACGACAAGGATGTCCACTCTCCCCATACCTCTTCAATATAGTGCTTGAAGTTCTAGCAATAGCAATAAGACAATATAAGGGGATCAAGGGGATTCGTATTGGAAAGGAAGAAGTTAAGCTTTCGTTATTTGCAGATGATATGATAGTATACATAAGCGACCCCAAAAACTCTACCAAAGAACTCCTACAGCTGATAAACACCTTTGGGAATGTGGCAGGATACAAGATCAACTCCAAAAAATCAGTTGCCTTCCTATACACAAAGGATAAGGAAGCAGAGAGGGAAATCAGAGAAGCATCACCTTTCATGATAGCCACAAATAGCATAAAATATCTTGGTCTCCTGTACCCATGTGTTGTAGAGTACTTCTCACTTTCTCTTCTATCAGGTTCGGTGTGTTCGGACTGATATTGAGGTCTTTAATCCATTTTGCAAATCTATCAATGTAATCCACCATATAAATAAACTGAAAGAAAAAACCATATGATCATTTCATTAGATGCTGAAAAAGCATTCGACAAAATTCCAAGGATCTAACCAAGGATGTGAAAGATCTATTTGACAAGAACTTTAAGTCTTTGAAGATAGAAATCAATGAGGACACCAGAAAATGGAAGGATCTCCCTTGCTCTTGGATTGGGAGGATCAACATAGTAAAAATGGCAATTCTACCAAAAGCAATCTATAGATTCAATGCAATCCCCATCAAAATCCCATCAAAATTCTTCACAGATCTGGAAAAGACAATAATCAACTTTATATGGAAAAACAAAAAACCCAGGATAGCCAAAACAATCTTATACAATAAAGGATTGTCGGGAGGCATTACCATCCCTGACTTCAAACTCTATTACAGAGCTACAGTATTGAAAACAGCTTGGTATTGGCATAGAAACAGAGAAGTTGACCAATGGAATCGAATGGAAGACCCTAGCTTTAACCCACAAACCTATGAACACCTGATTTTTGATAAAGGAGCTAAAAGTATACAATGGAAAAAAGAGAGCATCTTTAACAAATGGTGCTGGCAAAACTGGATGTCAGCCTGTAGAAGAATGAAAATAGATTCATATCTATCACCATGCTCAAAACTCAAGTCTAAATGGATTAAAGACCTCAATATCAGTCCGAACACACTGAACCTGATAGAAGAGAAAGTGGGAAGTACTCTACAACACCTGGGCACAGGAGAACACTTCCTACGTACAACCCCAGCAGCACAGACATTAAGGGCATCATTGAATAAATGGGACCTCCTGAGACTGAGAAGCTTCTGTAAAGCAAAGGACACTGTCACTAAGACAAAAAGGCAACCCACTGACTGGGAGAAGATCTTCACCAACCCCGCAACAGACAAAGGTCTGATCTCCAAAATATATAGAGAACTCAAGAAAGTAGACCGTAAAGGGCTAATCAACCCAATTAAAAAATGGGGCACTGCGCTGAACAGAGAATTCTCAACAGAAGAAGTGCGAATGGCAAAAAGACATTTAAGGACATGCTCAACTTCCTTGGCGATCAGGGAAATGCAAATCAAGACAACTTTAAGATACCATCTTACACCTCTCACTACATTCTTAATCTTTGTTCTGAGATAGATACAGTTATATTATCTAAAAAGTAGTTCAATTCTTTCAAATTTTGCATTTAAATTCATTGAGCAAGAAAACAACAGTATTTTCTCAGGCTAAATTTTTACCTCTAGTGAGGCAAGCAGTCCCTTCTGAGTGCTCCTACCCCAAACCCTGTAACTTGAGTGGTTTCTAATGTAATTATAGGACTAGGGATTGCTTACCAAACTCTATTCTCATTAATTCATTCAGATATCCTTGACCCCTATGCAGATTTTTTCACATTTAAGAGCTGACTGATTCTCTGCTTAACTTTTAAAGGGGATTTCTGACAAATGATTAATTTTCTTCTCTGTTTCTCTGTCCTCCCCAGTTCTCTGAACTCCAGCTGATAGACACTCCCACTGCATGTCCATCTACACTCTATGCTTACCCCCTCAACTTAGAGAGCATACTAGCTTCTGTTTGAGATTCTCTATCCATATATCAGCCTGAAAACTCTGCTTACATCAGCT
The DNA here is from genome assembly GCF_950005125.1 of Chionomys nivalis. Taxonomy (NCBI): domain Eukaryota; kingdom Metazoa; phylum Chordata; class Mammalia; order Rodentia; family Cricetidae; genus Chionomys; species Chionomys nivalis. The sequence continues at coordinate 36,765,338 of NC_080096.1, read as the reverse complement.
AAGGACCCCTTAATAGGGCTCAACCTATTAGTTTATGTTTTAAAGTAATCACTGACCCCCCCACTGTCTTATATTTTACAACATTTTACAAAACCATTTTTCATTCTTTTCTTCTGGGGTGTGTGTGTTCTTGTTTCTTTGTTTTTTTGGTGGTGTGTTGGGGAGGGGGCATTATTGTTGTTTCAAATGAAAGGATAGGTGTGAGCTCCCTTCTTCTGTCTCAGCCCAAAGTAGAAATCCTCCAAAATTCTTTATCATGACATTATAAACCCATCATGGTGGAAACTCCAGTTACATCTTCCCTTCACCTCTTTCTAGTCCCTCCTACTCACCTTCTGTTCTGGAACTCTGCAATCACCATTGTGTAGCACATTTCTATGCCCTTCTTCCATAGAGCTCACGGCCATACACTGGCTCCTACTCATTTGTCAGCATCTGATGCCTCTTCTTATCTATCTTTCCACTCTACTCCTAAGCCAGATCGTGAGCTTTATATATCACTATCAGAATTATTTTTTATTCTCTAAGCTGTATATATTGGAGCTATGGATATGCATTCTACTATATTACGGGAGTGTTTGGAAATGTTAGCCTAAATATTAAACATGTTTATGACTTTATATCTTCTTAGTGTCTAAGTACCTTGTGAGTCTCTAAGATGGGAAATGATAGTAGTGAAAAAGCTGAGGCTTAAAGTAGACTTACTTTTGAAAGATTCAAAGATTCTCTATGTAGCCTAGGCATTCATTGATCTTACGATTCTCCCTCAGTGTTCCAGACTTCCTTTTGTAAGATAGAGCATATTAACTGTAGCTTATTGTTCAGTGGGTAGACTAGAATGGGCCAGAGACCATCTTGTTCAAACCTCAAGGAGAAGGTAGAAATGAATATGCCAGAAAAAGAGCTATGTTTATTACCCTAGGCCTCTTTCTCCTTTAGTGTGTGACCTTGTTCAAGAACTTTCCAAGTCTAAATCTTTACCTTTTCTAACAGTGTAGAGGTTATTCTTGTGAAACTATGTTTGATTACCACCTCCTCATCTTCTACTGCTGGACATGACTATATCACCCTTCCTTGACATCTTTCTTGGGAATGCCTACAGTCTCTAAGGACACATTTTGCCTCTATCTTATTGTACATCCTTTCCTTTAATGACCCAAATATGAGAGTCCCCTGTCAGTTTTGGATAATCTCATCTTGCTTGCCTGGCTCTTATACAGTGATGGGTACTTCTTTCCTGTGTTTCCTGTTTTGCTAACTGGCTTTAGTTCAGAACTCTGTGGACCTATATCTATACGCTCCCTCTTCCTCATTCCCCACTTATGTGCTTAGCCGTATCAGTTCTGCTTGATGCTATCCACTTTATATCTTTTCAACTGAACTTCTTTTTCTCTACCCCTAAAATATAGGTGTAATTATTATTCCTTTACTTATAATAATTCAAAAACTGGGGCAGAGAAACTAATGTGTTTGCCCAGGGAGTAATAAGTGACTGAACCGTGACCAATGCCTGCATTCTAACACACTTGTTTCCTGATTTCTAATCGAATGACTAAATGAACAAATGCACTTGTGAAATTGCTGTGCCCTTCTAACACTGCCACTAATTTTTACTTGACAGAAATGTACCGTGCCCCAACCACAATTTTTCTTTGTTTCATGGCACAGTAATTTTGTTTAGCTAAGAAATAAGCAAAGTCCAGATGTCCCCGGCAGGATGCCTGTCAGTAAAGTCGCCCCAGTGTCTTTGCCCATGCTGAGTAGCCCCCTAGAACTTACTTGTCCTTCTTTCCCTGGGAGCAGCTGTAAACCTGAAAGCCCCTGCCAAGCCCAAGTCTGACAGAACAGACTGTTCTCAGCCTCCTCTCTAAACCCTCTAGGAGGCTGCTATTTGCATCATCTTTTATGCATAATTGGGATAATTTATCTAGATGACAACAGAAGTGGCACTGTGGATTTTTTAAATATCGGAATTATTTGGCCTTCATAGGAATATGAAGGTTAAAAGTTAAAACGTGTTACTACATTAAAAAATTGAGTCTCAGGAGTGTCCCATTGGGTTTGAAACTTACTCTAAAATGGTGTCTCTATAACTGATCGTATTTCTTTAAAGTAAACACACATACACACAGCAGCAGCGGTGACAACTGAAGTTATTTGCTTTCTCCTTTGTCACTCTCTTGGAAAACTCTCTGCTAATCACTTACTTTGTGCCACGGTTGTCTGGCTCCTGTTCAACTCTCCAGTCTTAGTATGTGGTCCTCCTCTGTGTTTTTCCTTCCAACCCAAGTGAACTGCTCATCAGGTCACAGATATACCTTTCTGTGTTCCCCGTATGCCAGCTCTTCTATGTGGATGTTCTTCATCACTTACCCATTTATGAACTCTTAGTCATTATTCAAAACCCGGATGAGATGTCAACTCTCCTCCAGTCTTCCTTTCTCCCCCACACACTGTTATCTTTTCTGTGGTGCTGTTATACTTTTTGGGCTTCGTTGTGTTATTTTCATTGTTGGACTAAGGTCAGTTCTGGGTATATGCTTGTAAATCAAGAAATCTTTATTGCTGAACTCTGATTCCAATGAGTATTGCTAGAACTCTGTGCTTTTAAGGACAAGAATTGAAGGACATATGGATGGGTGGCTGAGGAACCTAAGAACTAGGACAAATAATTCCTCAAGATTAGATTGTACATGTGATGGCATTACTCCATCATTAAGTCCATGTCTTTGCCAAATGAGGAATTCATTATTTCCTTTTGCAGGATTTTTGATGTTTTTATGTATCATCTTCTAATGTACCGGATAGGAGCATGAACCCTTGAGCCACATTTCCTGAGTTTGAATTCCACTCAGCAGTCATACTATTCACTGTTGAGAGCTTATACATGGCACATTTTATATTTCTCAGTTTTCTGCTCTAGATGAGGAAGATAAAGACAGAATTTATCTTGTGGGGTTATTGTGAGGAATGAATAAGTTATATCTGTATGGTACTTGGAACATTTATAAAATGCATAAAATATACTTGGAAAATGCCTTATAATATGTCAAATAGGGACAGGAGGAATCAGATTTAATTCAGATTCGTAACAAAAGAGAATATCTGGAAAGCATCAAAAAGAAGTTAGGAATGAAATATCATGATGTGTTGCATGATGATCTTTTATGTGTGTGTGTGTGTGTGTGTGTCTCTGTGTGTCTACATACCATGGCATGTGTGTGGAGGTCAAAGGACCACTTGCTGGTGTTGGTGTTCTCATTCCACCATGTGAGTCCCAGGGGTAGAATAAGTTGACAGGAAGCCTTATTGCTGCTGAACCGTCTTGACAGCCCTGCAGTTGTGTGCTAGTGTTGCTGGATCCATAAATACATGAAATAAAACAAAACCATAGCGAGCTGGAGAGAGCCTTCCCTAACCATGCTATTCCATGAGTATTCACAGCAATGGCAGTAGAAGGAGGGCCAAAATGTAGGCCTGACTAGGTGTCAGATTTACTCTCAAGCGAGATAACCATTCTAACATCTATAGTTGTGTAAATATAAAACAGTCCTCCCAGGGAGGTAATGAGCTCCCATCGCCCCTTACATTCAAATAGAGTATTAGCAGCCATTTGGGATCTTAGTTGCCTATAGCAAGTGGAAGCACAGAGAGGCTTGTTGAAGCAGATGGGCCTTGTACAGTTTATATATGTGATGAAAAGACTGATTGCGAATAACCGTACTAGAACTGGGGTCCTATAGCATTGGAATATATCTAATTTTCCCCCCTTTCCCTGCCTCTTGCTAACTTCAGGGATGGTTTTGTTGAATTGCTCTGGTCTCACGTGGTGTCTTGATCTCTGTACCTCTCTAATCTGTCTTTTAAAACCATGTTGGTTTGAGGATGCCATAGTCTAGTACGACATGATTTTAGCTCCTTACAGCTATAGCAAATAAGGGCACATCCTGAACTTTCATTAGGTGGGGATTCTTGTGTGCAGGTGAATATCCAGTCAACTTGGATTTGATTTTCTTTCCTTGGTCCCATGCCTTAATCTTAATGTGCTAAAATATTCAGGACAGATGGAAATAAGTATAGACTACAGAGGAAGGTAAAGAACTTTTTTGTTTTGTTTTGTTTGTTTTTTGAGACAGGATTTCCCTGTGTAACAGTAGTCCTAGCTGTCCTGGAGCTAGCTCTTGTAGACCAGGCTGGCCTCAAACTCAAGGGATTCACCTGCCTCTGCCTCCCAAATGCTGGGATTAAAGGCGTGGGTTACCACGGCCTGGCCTGGCCAAACGTGAAGAATTACATCTTCTCGATAATTAATTGGGTGTGGCTGTGCATATCTGTAATCTCAGCATGAAGAGGTAACTGTCAGTTTTAGTACTGCCCATCTCCTTAGTCTATCACTCACATCTAATCGTGGGTTTATATTTTCAGATATAGGACTAAAAGTTGACCCTCCAAACCATTTTCTTATGCAGTTAGCTTTTCTTCAGACAATATCTCACGGTGTAGACCTTTAACTCACAATCCTCCGAATCTATATTTTTTAAAGTGTAGTTTGTTTCACAGTTCAAAGTTCCCATGTTTGTGTGAGCCTGTGACTTTGTGGATACAGAGGATTGTGTCTGACAGCTGTCTGGCTAGCCACCGCATGACAATGGCTTGGGGACCTACTGGGAAATTTTCCATTTTGAGCATCAAGGCAATTTAAAAAGAGATTTCTGAGGAAGGCCTCCATTTAGAACCTTACTAAGTGCTCTCACAGCTCCTCTCTGTGGCTGTATTTTTAGCTCCTGTAGCCATTTAAGTTGAACATAATTAGAGGAAAACAATAGCTAAAGCAAGAAAACACCATCTCAGCATTTTGCAATGAGTGGATGGGGTGAGAGAGAAACAGCTGCCCACTGCTGCATTTATATTTAGAATCTACCTGGGGACAGCCTGATAGATAGAGCTAAGTTCAGCCCAGCTGAAGAAATGGAGAAAAAAAATTCATATAAGTTTTTCAGCTTCATAAGTAACAATCTGTAATTTTAATCAGATATTTCAAGAATAACTCCACTATATATAAAATTCACTGATAAGAACTCTCTTGTATATAAAACTTGCAGTTACCATAAAAAACTGTAATTTCATTTGAATCTTTATAACCAAAAGTAATTATTTTATTCTTTGAATCTGTGTTATCTTGCAATCCATTGCCTCTCTTCACATTGTTCATCCCTGTCTGCACAAATTTTGTAGAATTTAAACTTCTTAGTAAAGCAAATGCACATTTGGTCATTGATAGCCCACTAAAATTTAAACATGTGAATGGCTTCCTATTCTTCAGTAGAGCTTTTGATTTGTTTTATTGTTTTCTCTTCCCCCATCTTAGTCAGACTTTTTGACTAGGTCTCATTTACTTTATACCTTTCCACAATATAAATCACCTTTATCACTATTGAATTTTTAAATTAGATGTTTTTATTAACATCCATCTTTCCAATATACCATAAACTGAGGGGAGAGAAACTTCTACATGCATGCCATTCCTTAGTACAACTTCCTACACAGAACAGCTAAACAACTTGCATGTGTTGAAATAGTGAATGTGATTATTACCACAAGAAGTACCGTTGGAATGCCATGGGACTCACTGGTGTGCCTTTAGGTACTTCTGTTTCTGATAACACACGTTAGTGAGAAAGTACAGCAACCTGGCGTGAGGCCATAGCGGGTGCAGTCCATTTAGAAATAAAGGTTTGAGTCACTTCAGTGGGTAAAAATCATAAAACAGCAGAGGTATTCACTCAGACCAAGGGGGAAGGGGAATGTGTGAGAGAAAACTTGAAGTTATAATTACCATTATACCTCTGTGAGCAATTCAGAAATACATGCTACAGCAAATATACATCTCTTCTGCTTTGCCTTCAAGAAACATGCATATATATGTTTATTGCTTCTCTCTTTCTTTTACTTTAGTATTTAACAGACTTCATTTTGGGGGTTGCCTTTACAAGTAACCGTGATAACCAGCTTTTGCTTACACATCTGAGTGGAGTGGTTGGTAATGCGCATTGATTGCATAGAGCTAGGTAGTCTGACTTCACCTGATACAGTGGCCATTGGAACAGTTTTTCAAAATTGTTTTTCTCTTTACTTCAAGCATTTTCTCTTTGGTTCTGCTGGATCTACGAGAGCTTTCCTTAGACTTCATATGGCTTTTTTATTTGTTTTAGATGTATTGAGTTATGGGAAACAATTGCCAGCCGAATTTCCATTGTAGTTTGGACCTCTTTTTCTGTGGGGTCCACCTAAACTGGCAACACTGCATATTGCTCCTTAATGGACCAAAGCAAGAAGATCAAAAATATATGTTAGCTTTAAAAATTCATTGTATTACTTATTTTTATTTACAATAAAATATAGCAACTTAGTTTTTCACTATTAAGGGTCTATTCTAACACACTCCAAGGCTCGGAACATTTTGAATTTCACTGAAATACTGGATTCCTGGGTTTTGACTATGTTTGACCCTCACATTCTGTCACTTTCTGTCTTATAAGGCACCTATGACATTTGTGACTTCTTCCTCATGATAATGTACTCTGCTCACCAGACACAATATAGTGTGTTGTTAAAATGATCTATGGAAGGACTGCCAACATTATCAAGGTGTCTGCAGACTAGATTGCGGTGAAAGTATTACAATGCAGGGATGGTGTGCCATTGCCCCTGTCAGGTAAAGGGAACCGCTTCTTGTGGTTCTTGAAAACTGATAAGACATTTGCCAAATGAATAGTTTATACAAGGTGTCATGAACTGTGTTGACACTGGCCAATAAATATGTCATATCTGGAATGGTGACTGCAATTGTCTCTGCTCATTTAAATTTATAGTTTTATAGTCGTCCTCCAAGATTCATCCACTTATTCCACTGGCCAAATAGGTGAGCTAAATGTGGGAGTGATCAACCTGGCTTTGCCTCACAAATCTCTCTTTTATTAAATCTTTATAAAGATAGAATTTATAAGGCTCTAACCAGACATGTAAGATGGGGTATTTTCTATCACTGTCTTCTTATCTCCCCCTCAGGTCTATAAAAGGAGGCTCAGTTGGGCAATTCTACCAGTCACATGCCCAGTTTCACGGCCAGCAGAGAGCTCCTTATGTAAGAAGTGGGATTGACCGAGGGTTTCAACTGTGTGCTGTAATCTATGGTTTTCACTGAGACCTCAGTTACCATGGGCATCTTCCAGAATAGAATGAGTTCAGCTTGACTCACGAAGCTCTCTTGTCCATGGTTAACAGGGATGTCCTTAGGCGGACAGAATTGGTTCAAGGACTCTCTGACAAGTGTCCTTAGAATTGAACTGTAGTCGAAGCTATTTCTACCTCAACTTCATTTGCTTTTTTTTCCTGCTTTATCTTTCATTCAACTCACACAGTAATCCCAGCTTATCACAGGTCCCCCCTTTTCTTAAACATGTATCTCCCCTAGTAGATTTATTGTGCATCCATACTTTTTGAAGTCAGAACCTTAACACATAGACTAATATACCCAGGCTATATGTCCTTATGTGCTAAAATAAATTTCTCTCTAGCCTAAGTAAATTCTAAGTATATTCTCTAGGGTACATCAGACCAGCACACAAGAATTCATAGCTATTATCTGTAACAAACACTGCTACCAGATTTCTTATTATTTGTGTATGCCCGAATACATTATTTAACATGTGAAATGGCAGTTCCTGAGATACCACATAATGTTACTCTTGATTTATTTGTTTGATGCTTTATGTGAAGTGGAGTCCATGAGTAGGTATTTTGAGATGTGTTTGTGGACAAAGGCTGTCATGCAGGGGCCAAGTAAAGTAGTATTCTGGTTGCCTACCGCAAATAGCAATGCAGTGTTCATACAGTAGAGGGATGACTGCCAGTTTGCAGCTGTTATAGCCCATGAGTCCCAAAGACGGTGGTCTGGAGATGAAAAGTTTTTATTCTGCCTGCCCTATTTATGGAAGCAAAGCATAGGTAGGCTGATAATGACTTTCTTTTCAACAGTTTTGTTCTCAGTTTGAAGTACCGTGGAACAAATCTAGAACCTCATGCATGCTTGACAAATAGTCTACCACTGAGGTACGTTCCTGGACCCAGTACATTTTTTTCTTTTCAAGACAGGGTTTCTCTAGGTAATAAGCCATGGTTATCCTGGAACTCACTTTGTAGACCGAGCTGGCCTCAAACTCACAGAGATCCACCTGCCTCTGCCTCCTGAGTGCTGGGATTAAGGGAGTGCACCACCACCACCATGCAAGTAACTACTTTATTTCACCCAGCTTTGGCAGTGTTAGCACTTAAAAAAAATTGCAGATTGCCATTTTAATTGTGTAATTTAATTTATTAATTAATTACAATTTAATTAATTTAATTTATAAGGAGATACAAATGTATTTCTTCATCTTTCTAGTATAAGAAAAACAAAAGTGGCTTAAATAGAACAATACACTATAAAACTAATATTTCTACAATTATTTGGCTCAGAAATTAATCAAAATATAGATTGCTTAGTCGCTTGGACGGTTTAGGCAAGGGATTGTAAGTCTGAGGCCAGCCTTGGCCTTATAGTGAGACCTTATTTAAAATAAAGAAATGAAAGCTAAATAATAATTCATCTATATTTTATTTTCTGTGCAATATTCCAAGTAGAAAGCTTTGTTATTTTAGTATTAAAACTGTAAATATTTTAACAAAATATCATAACTGTGTGTATTTTTATTACTATTTGTATCAATTTTAAAAACTTATTTCTTTCAGGTGTTCTCAAACAGTTCAGTTGTACTGTAACTTTCATTCTGTTGTACATAACCCAACAGTGTATACACACACACACACTCACACACACTCACACACACATTCATATCATAGAGTAAAAATAAAATTTTGTACTCAAGGGAATATTTTAACTTTTGCGGCTCTGGGCCACTTAATTGATCTATATGAACTTGTTAATACCTACATCAAATGTTTTAATGCTAAATGGAATGAGCCTTCTACATATTTATACAATAGCCTGTTTTATAAATATTTAATATAATATTTTATTAATTCTTTGAAAATGCTATGCCATATATTTTAGTCATATTCACTCCCCACTCCTCCCTCTAACGTCCCAGATTCACCCCTGTTTTCCAACCTCTCACAACTTCATGACCTCTTTTTAAAAAGGTCCCACCATGTCCATCTAGGCTGCCCATATATTTATGGGTATGGGGGGCCATCTATTTGAGTTGGTTTAACTCACAAGGGCCACATCCTAAAAATATAGTTCTTCCTTTCTCACAAGCATCAACTGTCAGTAGCTCATCAGGGGAGGGGGCTTGTGAGCAGCGCCTCCCATCCCTACTTGAATTTATAGTCTGTCTTGATCTTGTAAGAGGTCTTGTTCAAGCAGCTATGTCTGTCATGAGTTCACAAGTGCAGTGGTCTTGTCGTGTACAGAAGATCCTCGTCCTCTTCAATTGCTCATCCTTACCATGTCTCTGCCTCCTCTCCCATTATGTTCCCTGAGTCTTGTGGGGCACAGGGGCAGGGGGATGCTGAAATAGATTCCATATTCCATTTGTGGCTGATATTTATTCTGTGAACTTTGATAAGCTGTCAGCTTTTACATTAACTACCATCCAATGCACAGAGACTTCTCTGATGAGGGCTGAGAACTACAATTATCTGTGAGTATAGAGATACAAATTTAGAGGACAGTTTAATAATGTATCCATTCAGCAGAGTAAGAATAGTAGATTTACTTCTGGGGCCTGTAAGCTCCCTAACCATGGGTTCTTAGCCAGAGTTACCATACCAATATGTGTTTCCTCCCATGAAATAGTGTAGCAGGAGGGCCCGCTTGTTCATCCCAGCTGCCCAGAACCAATGTAATCACACAGAAATTGTATCAATTAAAACCCTGCTTGGCCCATTAGCTCTAGCTTCTTTTTTTTTTTTTTTTTTTTTTTTTTTTGATTTTCGAGACAGTGTTTCTCCACAGCTTTTGGTTCCTGTCCTGGAACTAGCTCTTGTAAACCAGGCTGGCTTCGAACTCACAGAGATCCGCCTGCCTCTGCCTCCCGAGTGCTGGGATTAAAGGCGTGCGCCACCACCGCCCGACTAGCTCTAGCTTCTTCTTGGTTAACTCTTACATTAATTTAACCCATTTCTATTAATTTGTATATTACCAAATGGCAGTGGCTTACCATCAAAGATTCTAACTGGTGTCTGTCTCAGGTGGAGAATCCATGGAGTCTCCCTCAGCCTCTTCTTCCCCGTATTCTGTTTCATTTTCCCCGCCTAGCTTTGTTCCCCTATAGCTCTGCTATAGGCCCAAAGCAGTTTCTTTATTAACCAATGAAAGTAACACATAGAAAGAAGGACCTCTTACACCAAAGTATGCCTTAAATATAACCCAGAAAGTAGTTGTTTACCCCACGAATGTATCCATGGGCATTGTACTACATTGGGGGTTATTGTAGTTCACAGGACTCATAGTTAGATAAAACCACTAATGACTCCCTCCAACTCCCTAGTGACCTGTATAACACCTCCATGTCTATGAAAGCTAGCCAATGCCAACCAGAGTTCTGCATGTCCTGTGACAAAAGTCTGTTGTCTTCATCACCAAGGTCTTATCTGGTTCTTACTGCAGAACAAATAGTGTGTGCTCCTATCCAGAAATTACTTCATTTTTCTTTTCAATCTAAAGGATTTTTAGTTCACAATACTATTGTTTCCAAAGTCATATCTCCCTGGGAATAAGCAATTAATTTTGTCCAGTCTTATAATTATCACTAATCTTAGCCATAGCCTAAGTATTCCATAAATTTGGCTTCAGGCTAAGCCTTGACCCATGGCCTAACTTCAAGCCAAAAATAATATAAAATCCTAATTTATTAATAAACTTCTAGACATGCTATGGGAAAGTCATATAACTTTGGGCAAATTGTTTAACTTTACTTATAAGATCGAATATGATGCCTAGCTCACAGAATTGTGGCAGGAATGAGATAAAGGAGCAGCAGGGACTCAGTCACATGTAGAGGCATGGGCATATGAAAATGAAATGATAGGGAGACACGACTCAGCCCTGATCTCAACCAGGGGCTGAGACATGCCTGGAATTTCCTGCGTCCTCACTAGCTCATTATTTTTGCTATTTTCCTTCTAAGGACCATATGAGATTTGATAGACAGATTGAATCAGTACCTCTTGTCTGGACTATTCAGATTTTTTTGCCTTGCCCAGCCCAGCTTTCTGTAATTAAACCAACTAAGCATAGGGACTTGCCACAAAAAAATAATCCCCTAAGTCCAAAATGGAAAATAAGAGCTAAAAAGTATCTTAGAGCTTACCATAGTCAAACTCATTATTTGAAAATTAGTTATTGTCGGAAAGGGAGTGATTGACTCGGGAGCATGCACAAAGCCAGTGCAAACACAAGGTTTGATCAATGCAGAGGTCTTCCTCCACATCCGAAGGCTGCCAGGGATCTGATGCTGCAGCACAGAGGTAGAGAGCACTTGACTAGGATGCATGAGGCCCTAGTCCTGCCAGGAAAAAAAAAAAAAAAAAGAAGATGAACCAGAATATGAAGAAGCCAAATATTAAAAACACAAGTAGGTGGCCTGCCAAGTTCAGAAAACCCAGGCAGAGAAGGATGCTGCCTCTGACCTATAGGTCTCCATGACAGGGACACATTTCCCTAGCCTTACCCATATCAGAAGAAACTACATAATTATCCCGTACTTAGAGTGTGGCTTTTACATTTAGGCATTGGTCCATGGGTTTATAAGCTAAACTGTCCAGTAACACATATACTTTATTTGATGGGGTAATGTTTATGAGTGACATACAAGGAACTTAAGCATTCAAGTCTCTAAATTTTGGTACTACTCAGTCCTGTGTGACAATCCTAGACAATATCTAGAACACGTTTTCATGACTTTAGTAGACAGTTTCCCAGTTGCTCTTTCCAATCACTCTACCCTCCACCCTTTCCTGTTTCTGCTACCACCTCTGACTGCATAGCAGCCATTCCAGATCTAGCAGCCTTTTTTGTACCTGTCTCCTTCCAGTCAACCCTCCGTAGTGTTGTATGTGTCAATAATTCATTCTGGGTTTTGTTTGTTTCTAAATGCAATTTGATGTGTGTGCAATGGAATTCACAGTAGGGGTCTGTCCCTAATCTAGTGTTTGTTGGGTGAGACTCTGGATAAGTTATTTCACCATTTTAAGCTTCATTTTCCTTAGGTACAATATATGGATAGTATACTCTGCCTCGTGGGTCAGATATGTATCAAATAGAATTGTGACTGAGACCTAATAAGTGTTCAGTCAGGCAGAAGAAACCATACAGTATCTGCACACCTTTTGCTTAGGGATCAGCATGTTCAACCTGTGTGTTTTTCGGATGAGGACAGAGAGGCTGCAGACCATTCTGTTGAAGGCAGCACATCCAACCTTTGGCTGCCCTGTGCTGTCCTTCTTCTACTGCTCCAGATATGCATGGCAGAAAGGCCTCTCGGCCACCGCAGACAGTGTGCCTGCAAAACGCTTTCCTTCTGACGACTGTCAAAATACCCTCCAGATGAAAAACTAAATAAATAGTTCTCTGAAACCTTTCAGATTTTTTAATAAGTCAAAATACACTTTTCTGACAGCATAATTGCTTTTCACGGTGGGGCCTTAAATCTGCACTATAAAGGAATAATGCAGCAGTAGATCATTTGTGAAAACTTAATGAAAACGGAGTTAGGGAACCTCAGAACCACTAGACCTTGAAATTCACTTTCAGAAACTAATTTGCAGTAAATGCATGAGAAACATATTTAGACATGATAAACTTCCAGGCTGGTGCCAGGCAGGTGTGGAAGTTTATCTTGATTAACACCTTTGTTTTAATTAATGCCAAAGAGCGAAGTGTAGGGATCTAGCATTCCCTCAGCAGGAGCCATTTTGAAGGGACTCAGGCATTCCAACTCTCTAGATAAACTCAGCAGGAACCTTGCTCTGGAGGGTTCTGGAAGGCCTCCCAAATCACAGCATTTGCTTCTCTCCTGTCTAGGGCTGGATTCTTTAACAAGTAAATCTACTGCTTCTTTCTAGGTGGCTTTCAAGGTGGGGTTCTGTTTACAGGTATGGAGTTAGACAACTTGGCTCCAATCCCAACGCTGTCATTTTCAGGCTGCATAATCTCAGGCAAATGATTTAACCTTTGTTTACTCCAGTCTCCCTATCTGAAATGAGGCCAGTTATCATTCTTAAAGACTTGTTTTGAAGAGCCAATGAATTCATGGAAGCAATACATTTAGACTCTGCCTAGCATGCAGTGAGTTCTCCATGAGTACACTATTATTTTACCACTCATTTTTTACCAGAAATAAGTCAAGGAATCAAAGTTTTATTCGTTTTTTTTTTTTTTTTTGGAACCATCATTTCCACCATTTTAGAGATAAGAGTAAGAAGAAAGAAAAGTCTGTTGCAGTAAGGAGCGGCGGGGCTGCGTCCCCGGCACCGAGCCGCCCTCATGGCTAGCTTATGCCCCAAAATAATTACACCGGAATCTGTATTCTTTTAATCACTGCCTGGCCCATTAGTTCCAACCTCTTATTGGCTAGCTCTTACATATTGATCTAACCCATTTCTAATATTCTGTATAGTACCACGAGCTGGCTTACCAGGAAAGATCTTAACCTGCGTCTGTCTGGAATGGGAGAATCATGGCGACTCCTTACTCGGCTTCTTTCTCCCAGCATTCTGTCTGTTTACTCCACCCACCTAAGGGCTGGCCTATAAATGGGCCAAGGCAGTTTCTTTATTAAATGAAAGTAACTCCTCCATCATTTCCCCTTTTTTGTTTAAACAAAAAAGAAAGGCTTTTATTTTAACATAGTAAGATTACATATAGCAAAACAGTTATCAAGCAAGAATTACAGTTATAATATGTATATCTATTTTATCTTTTATCATAACTAAGGAAAACTACAACTATGTATCCATTCTTCAACTCCATCAAAGACTCCAGAAGGATATAATATTACCTAAGCAAACAAGAAATCCAAAGCTCTAGAAATGACAGAGACATCTCGCTGCCTGGACATCACCCAAAGTTCTTTTGTACCATTGGGGCATCCATCTTTAGCCTACAGGCCATAGTATTCAGCAGACATTTTCATGAAGCAGGAAATTTTAAAGACAGTTTAGTCACTATCTGCTGTGTCCTACAGAATGTCTCGTAGACTCTTTCATAAATCAGGAACCCCGGAAGATCATCTCACCTTTAGGCAAGTTTAGCAGTCCTCTTTTTGCAGGTTCTCTGTGTCCAGTTTATGTAACAGTCCAGGCAAGAGCAGTTTCTTGCCCAAATGGCTATCAAACTCCTTAAGGAGCCTCTTCGGTGCCCATCTTCCTCTTGAAGTAGATTGGTGCTGCCAGGAGCAGACGTGTCTCATTATCATGAAAAGCCCTAAGTTATTAAAACATTAAATGCCATATTCTGTAGTCTTTGAAAGATATGAAGAATGCCTATCTAGCTGAAATATATCTATGCACATCTAGAAAATCTAACTAACATGACTAAAAGCTTGACAATTATCGATGATTATCCATTAACAACCTATATACATTACATTTTTAAATGAACTATATAGTCACAATACCTTAATCAAGATTAGAAATATGCATATACATATAACAAAATTGACCTTCAAATCCATACCAAAGCAAATTATTCATATCTATATCAAAAGTCAGTTAATTTAAGAGAAAAGGAGACCTGTGACCTTGGTCTTATTTGAGAGCTATCTAGAGATTATCAAATGCATATCTATATAATTTCCAACAAGGATGATGAGTTCCTGAAATCTCTGTGTGTGTGTTGTGTTGTATGTGTGCATACCCCAATGTTGGGTGGGTTTGTAGACCAGAAGTAAATTGTTGGAGTGTCTTCATCTCCTTTCCACTTTACATTTTAGGAGGGTCTCATTGAACCTGAAACTTCCTGTCTCTCTTTGTCAGGAATGACTGGTCTGAGAGACCCCAGGAGCCTCCTGTCTCTGCTCCCAACTTCTAGTGCTTGGCTTACAGATTGATATACTGTACACTACTTTTATTTGGACTCGTGGGATCCAAACTCAGATTCCCATGTTTATGCAGCAAGTACTTTACCCACTGAGCCACCTCATCAGTCCAGGCTCCTGTAATCTTGATGGTTGTATTATTTTTAAAATAACCTAAGAGTTGTACCACCTCGAGCAGTAAAATTATGACTCTCAGACACCCTCAGTGCCAAGGTCATCTCTAGCCACCTCTCAGTTGAAGTGGGAGATTGAAGAACTGAAACCTGTTTATAAAAAGGCTGCAAGAAGTTTTTATGAGTTTGAATATTTTTCTTGTTATTTAGCAGAGTTGGGTGTATGTGTGTGCAGAATAAGACTTCAACACGCAAGGGCTATCAATAGGCATGAGAACAACTAAGACCAGCCTGATGGTGAGGAGGCTCTTCTGTGGTTATCTTTCCTTAGCATCCGGCAGCTAATGCGTAATGTTTGTCAGTTGGGTTTATGTGCTTGAGGCATCTTGCTCCCCAACGTAGGAAGGAGATTTTTACTTAAGGATGTAAGAGTGAAAGGAAGCAAAGAAAAATAGAAATGAAATTTAAACACTCTGCTCTTCTCAAGTTATTTAAACTTTAATTTCTGTGAAGCAAATAAAAAATTATAAAGACAAAGAAATTAAGTACTAATGGATAAAGAAAATGTGTTAAATATGTACAATGGGATTTTTTTCAGTCACAAGGGGGAAATTAAATTGTTTGCAAGAAAACAGATGGAACTAGAGGCAATCATGTTAAGTGAGATAAGCCAGTCTCACACACATATGTAAAGTATGTTTTCCTTCATATGTGACATCTAGGCTGACAAAGGTATAAAGATAAAAGGGCGATTATAGATACAGAATAACAAAAAGGGGTGGGAATGAGGACAATAAGAGTGGTAGAGAAATGTATGTGATCATGGAATGTCATATACACATCTATGGAAACTCCTTACTTTTAAAAACTTTTTTTAACTTTTTTATTGATTTTATTATGCTATACATTTTTCTCTGCTTTCCTCCCTTCCTTTCCCCTCCCCTCTATCCTCTCCCATGGTCCCCATGCTCCAAATTTACTCAGGAGATCTTATCTTTTCCTACTTCCTATGTAGACTAGATCCATGTATGTCTCTCTTAGGGTTCTCATTATTGTCTAGGTTCTCTGGGATTGTGAATTGTACGTTGATTTTCTTTGCTTTATGTCTAAAGGCCATTTATGAGTGAGTACATATAAATGTTTGTCTTCCTGGGTCTGAGTTACCCCACTTAATATGATGTTCTCTAGATCCATCCATTTGCCTGAAAAATCTCAAGATGTCATTATTTCTTTTCTGCTGTGTAGTACTCCATTATCCATTCTTTGGTTGAGGGGCATTTAGGT
Organism: Chionomys nivalis; assembly: GCF_950005125.1. NCBI lineage: Eukaryota > Metazoa > Chordata > Mammalia > Rodentia > Cricetidae > Chionomys > Chionomys nivalis. The sequence goes on along the minus strand of NC_080096.1, from coordinate 36,748,840 downwards.
TGTTTCCAGGTTCTGGCTATGACAAACAAAGCTGCTATGAATATACTTGAGCACATGTCCTTGTGATATTATTGAGCATCCTTTGGGTATATACCCAAAAATGGTATTATTGGGTCTTGAGGAAGGTTGTTTCCTAATTTTCTGAGAAATCACCATACTGATATCCAAAGGGGCTGTACCAGTTTGCACTCCCACCAGTAATTCAGGAGTGTTCCTTCTACCCCATATCCTCTCCAGCTTAATTTGTCATCAGTGTTTTTAATCTTGGCCATTTTTACTGGTGTAAGATGGAATCTCAGAGTTGTTTTGATTTGCATTTCTGTGATGGCTAAGGATGTTGAGCAGTTCCTTAAGTTTCTTTCAGCCATTTTAGATTCCTCTATTGAAAGTTCTTTGTTTAGGTTTGTATCCTATTTTTTACTGGATTATTTGTTCTTTTGATGACCAATTTCTTGACTTCTTTGTATATTTTGGAGATGAGCCCTCTGTCTGATGTGGAGTTGGTGAAGATCTTTTCCCATTCTGTAATGTGCCGTTTTGTCTTGTTGACCATATCCTTTGCTTTTCAGAAGCTTCTCAATTTCAGGAGGTCCTATTTATTAATTGTTTCTCTCAGTGTCTGTGCTACTGGGGCTATATATAGAAAGTGATCTCCTGATACAATGTGTTCGGTGTGGTTGGCTTTATGTTGAGTTCTTTGATCCATTTGGACTTGGGAAACTTCTTACTTTTTACAAGTAATATGTATTAATAAAAAGAAACTGAAGATTTCATAGTTGGTTTTCTTTTTTTCATTGAAACTGAATGACAGTTAAATGACAGGAAAAACTAGAGTAGCAGGTGATGAAGGAGACTGTAAAAAATTGGGTCAGATGAATAGAGGACATTAGGTAAGCAGAGTAGGGCCATGAACAAAAGCTTAGAGAGTTAAATGTGTACAATGTAACTAGGAAACAAGGAGTACTTGCTGTTTGTTTTGGCATTAGCCAGTGTATACCAGTTGTCCCATACACATGTGGATACTTTCTAATTTGGCAAAAGGGAAAGTCTGAAAAGAAATGAGAAGAAAGTAAAGAGGGGAACAGGGACAAGTTGAGCCTGATGCTTATTTAATTTTATGCAACAAGATTCTATATTTTCTGGAAAACCAACAAGACACATGTTTGAATTTAGCTTTTTAAATTGCAAAGTTAAGTACATGTTATTTTGAATTCTGAGTCCAAACATTTGCTTGGTATTTTCCACACATCTTCACTCCAATTGGAGCGCATCAGAGTCCTGGTTTCTATGATGCTGGGCAGGCTTTCTGTAAATGCCGTCTGGTTTTCTTAAAATGCCACTGTGAGTATGCTATTGCAGGCTTAGGCAAAACAACAGAATCGACTTGGGCTGAAAGGAAGTGCTAGAAAACTTGAGTGGCCAAGAAAAAGACAGCATACCTGGGTCCCGGGTCTCGGGTCCTTCAGTTGACTAGAGTATAATTTACTTCTCTGTCAAGGAAAGGCAGGGCAAGGAAAGGCTCTCAGATTCTGAAGTAGTAGTTCAATGAGATCAGTAGCTACATTGTTATTTTATTTTGTTTTTCCAATATCTGTTATTCAACACAGAGAAAGCAAAACATTTCATTCATTAAATTAATCAGTGCCCTTGGGCTTTGTCCTTTCTGTTAAACTCCACTGTGTTCTATTGTGTGACTACACTACTCTGTTTTATCATTGTGTGTCCTATTCCTTCTTCTGCCTCTCCTGTCTTTCTACTTGTTTATTACTGAAATGCCACCTACCCATCACAACTCAAAAAGAACCTGTGACCAGGAAGCACTCTCAACACCTCTGTGTGTTCCCTCTGAACTTCTGTATCTAGTATGAAGTGAACTATTTATACATCTGACTTAAGTTTCTTGCTTTGAAAATAGGGGATCATGAAGTAGTAAAGACACCTGTAGTTTTAATATTTGATGCATTGCACAACAGTTAGTTGTTGGTTTGAACTGGTAAGTGTAGAATAATTAAATAAGTGCATGAGTGAATAATGAGAGTGTAAAAATGAGAGTTAGCACTAATAAATACTCAGAGGTCTTGCTAGTTTCACATTTCCAGATAGCAGAGTAAACTAGGAGAACAGGGAAGAATGCTTCAGTCAGGCAGAATTCATGGTAAGAGTTAAAGCTATGGAAAGCAAAGAAACACAGTGGGCTTCACAACCGTTTCTCAGTGAGTTTTCTATTTCTCAGCATATTCTGCTTATTAGAAAACACCCAAGGATATATGGGTGTGTCCAAATGTTGTAACTTGGCGCCCTTATAGTTGGCTTTTTGATGGACTTGTCAGAGTAAGATTTAGAATTCTGACAAGAAGAACCTCCCCTTTACTTACCATGTGGTCTTAATTGAACTCAGTAATAATAAATAGAGCATGCAGAGTGTAGTTTTTGTAAAATTATTTCTGCCTGTGACAAAACAGGGTAATAAAGTACATGCTGTTGTGTAAGATGCCTTTAAACATTCCGTATCCAGAGCTGAGTAATGATTACGTCCCTCTTCTATTCCTCGCTGACTCCTTGTAGAGGGAATAAAGTCTCTTGCAGCCTTTGCCCAATGTCACTTATTACTGCCATTATAAATTGGAAACATTTTCTGCCATAAAATTCCCTGTGATGAATTGTACCATAGGCATTAGAGGTTTCTCATCGTTTTCTTCTTGATGAGCTAGCAAAATAAAGAGAATAAAACGGGTATATTCTTTTCTTTTGAAGAAATCCAATCTTCGTAAATGACCCCCTTAAGACTCTCAATGACTGTTTGTATGGATTCTGATCTTAAAAAATCACCCGACTTGGGGGCTTGGGTGGATGTATTATCATGCGGTTACGTTGTTATTGCACAATAGTCTATCTGAAAGTGATTTTGAGGATGACTTCATTAGCTGAACTAGAGAGAGCAGCCCTTAAATGATTTGAACATGGAAATTGAAAGAGAATTTAGGACTTTTACTCAAAACAATGCCATCGTGGGTCCCTTTTCCAATGTATCACGGCTCGTTACCTGAACAGAGCTGTACACTTCATCGCTGACATTCTGTCTTCTTTTTGAGTTAGATTCACATTTGAAACAGAGGAAGGATGTCCATTCTAAATACTAAGTAATCGGAACTGTACAAGATGTCGTTCTCAAATCTAAACCCTGCTAACAATAAAAAAAAAAATGCTTATTTTGTGGATGAAGTACCTGGGAGTTAAAACATTTGAAGAACTTGACTGAGGCAGCATTGAAAATAAAGACAGAATTAAAAACTGGTTTGTAATTTGTTAAAATGAGTCTCTCCTCTACTGTGCTGCCTCTAGTGTGCAACACAATGGCAGAGCCCAAAAGGTGGCAGCTTTTTTGGTGTCATTAAGTGATTATTCTTTTTCACATTTGTTTTAAGTTTGGCATGTCAAAGTGGGCTAGTCATTTGTAGACTCCAAAAATGAATAGTCATATTTAAGTTGTCTGTGCTCTAAGGCCCACAGTGAAAGATTCAGAAGATCCCTCATGACCTGACCCAACTAATTATGCCTTTGTCTCCATACTCTACTTAAACCAGTGTAGATAAGATAAAACAATGACTGAAGCATCATGGGATTGTCCCTTCACATGTCTCCCATTAGACAGTGAGCTCACTGAGTGCAGGGATCTGCTCTGGTTGATTTCTGAAGCGCTCTCTCTCTCTCTCTCTCTCTCTCTCTCTCTCTCTCTCTCTCTCTCTCTCCCCCCCCACACACACACACACACACACACACAGACACACAGGGTTTTTCTACATAGCTCTAATAGGCCTGAAACTTACTATGTAGACCATGATTGTCTTGAATTCATAGAGATTCTCCTGTCTCTGCCTCCAATGTGTGTGCTACCCTACTTATATTTTCATTTCTACCAATCTTTATTGGGTTTATTATTATTCTTGGGTGGATAAATGGATGGATGAATGGATGGAAGCTTTCAATTGGAGAGATGAATTTAGGGTCATCAGAATTTACAAGATAAGCGGATTGAGAAGAAGCAGCCAAGCAAATTGAGAGAGAGCACTTAGAAGAAGAAGAGGGCCAGCATCCTTGAAGCCAACAGTGGGGACAATTTTAAGAAGAGACTAATTAAAACCTTCATCCTCTCAAATAAATAAAATGAGAATTAAGGATAGAGCAATAATAGCCATAGATACTTCTATGGATTAATTTGTGTGAGATTAAATGAAAGAACAAAAGGTTCTGTTCTTGGGGAAAGTATAAAAAGGAAACTATGAACAGTTGTTAGATTTAATCATATCTGTGAGCTTCACAGGAAAAACAAAGATTAAGGGGAAAAGCAGAAAACATGAGCCTTGACCCAGTTAGCTGTTAAGCCTCAGTAGTCTTTGCTATTCTCTATATTTTCTTGTGATGACAGTTCTACCTGTTGTCCATCTGAGCTGTGGTCTTAGTAGCCAGTCAAAGGCTTGGGATTCGTACAGCGTGTGAGAGATAAGGCTTCTGGACACCTCATAAAGGAGTGTAATTAAAATTCTGTCCCTGAACTTCAACAAGCGAAAAGATCCTCTCAACATGAAAAGCAGTTGTTATTGTTTGCATGTACACACTAGCAACTGTAATTGCATATACATATGCATATGTGCATATATATATACATATATATATAGTATGTAACAATGATAATTAAAGAAGAAGAGGTCTTAAATTTTAAAGGGAGTAGGAGGACATAGAGAAGAGTTGGAGAGGGAGAAGGAGGATGGAAATATTGTAAATACAGAACACATGTGTGAAATTCTCAAAAAATATAAAAACTGGAAATGTAAAAACCAATTGCTTGCTGTATCACTACCCTCGTTAGTCTCCCTTATGGTCAAGAGAAGAACTGACTGAAGGGTTCTTCAGTTGTGCAACCAAATGTCTTTCTTCTGAGCCACTGATATGAAACAAAAGGCAGGAAAACGAGTGTGTGTGATGGGGTGGGATTTAATTATTCCAATAGTAACTGTGTTTACCAGCCTGAAAACTCTACTGGAGCTTATTTCTATAGCCCTGCATTGTCAGGAGCTAAGAGGTGTTTTAGTAAAGATGAAAAGCAAAGATTGCATCATACGAGCAGATGGTCCAAGAGATCTGACTGAAATCGGAGCTACCTCTGTGGTGAAACCTGCCCTCACAACTCCCCCCCCTCCTTGTGAGTTTCAGATTAAATGTTTGCTTCAAGGCCAGGAGAACAGGTGGTACTACATTTGTAATTTTATGTGTGTGTGTATGTATGTATGTATGTATGTATGTATGTATTATTATGTATGTATGCATGCTCGCTTGCATATATATGTAAATATCTCTGGAGTTTTTGCTTTGGAGAAGCAATTTGATACATAAGAAAAAGCAATTAATAATAACAATAATAGGGTCTTAGCAGCAGATAAACTACTACGTTCTACTGATCTGATTTTGGAAAAGTCACTGAACTTTTGCAAAATGGAGGCCTTTGTATCTATTTTCTCAGAAAAACATAGTGAAGATGAAAATTTGTATGAAGTAACTGATGCCTACTCCATAGCAGGTATTCTTTATACCATTGGCATTATTTCTGCATCCTTGAATATCCTTTACAACTCATAATGATTCCGTGGGACTCAAGCACTGGAAATCACTGTCTCGTTAGCAAAAAGGTCTAAGTAAATTTATGCGCTTCCAACACCCAAATAGAAATTTTTACTCTCTTGGGGTCAGTCAGAACGTGGCACACAGGCTTAGACAGAACAGGAAGTAGATACTGTTTACAGATCAGGCATGTGGTTGCCAGTGTCCGAGAGAGAGTACCAGCTTTGATTTGAACCTCGTGCAGGATCAGTTTCAAGCTAACAGCCCTAAGATGCGGATTTCCAGTACGGACTCTCTTATCTGCCTCCCCCAGTTAAAGCTGTCAGTCTCTCGTTAGTGTTGTTTCCTACACACACTCTGGTTTCACTACACAATCTGTGCCTTGGTTACTCTTTCATCTGCCCTCCACTCCCAGGTATAATTATGAACTACAGAGGCCTTACTGAACAGTGTTTAGTTGACCCTCACTGGCACATAGTAAATACTCAGTGAGGGGTGGATGGAGAAGTGTAACATGTACTTTATAAAGTGTGAAATGCTATTTGTAAGAACGTAGCTAACAGCAGCAATCAGCACTAAGTCAGCCAGTGCACTCTTCTGGGCCTCCGTTGTTTAAGCCTCAGTAGATAAACATTTGGGTTTCAAACTGGCCATGTGCTGAGCCACAGCAACACAGTCTGAGTAAGAAAGGACAGCGTGAGGTCATTTATTTCCCCTCCTCTGAAAAACTCCTGTAAAGAGCCCATCTTTCATGCCACCTGAAACCCCTGTGAGAATTCCCAGGAATATAATATAGAATACTGGCCCCACCTGGGAGCCATTATCCTGTGTGAGATGACCGTCTGAAAAAAGACATGATTAGCATACCTTCCCAGCTGTCATCAAAACTGCAGCCTTAATGGATTAATTAGCTCTCTGGGTTTTGGTACTTGAATTGTTGGCTGGGCTGCCCAGCTAATCATAGGCTTCCACAAGCATTCAAGAAAGGTAAAGATAATAATAAATAATAATGGGTAATATTAATCAATAGTCTATAACATGTCATATAGAAAACACCATAAGTGAATTGTCTTATTCTCAAAGCAGCCTCTAGACGTGTGTATTATTATTTCTGTGTTTGAAAGTCAACAAACAATGATGACCTAAAACCACAGGACTGGAATACTTAACTCTAGAGTCTGAGCTAAGCTATTAGTCATATCCCCAGTATTCATGTGAAGAACCAGGTCCAGGTGTTAAATAGTTTGTGCACAATTGATTGAATTAACTTGAACGTAAGTCTATGTCACTCTGCCCTGTTCCTGTGTACAAAGTCAGGCCTTTATACAAAGTCAAGCAGGACTGTGTGCGAGTAGCCAGCAAGACCTGAGAAGTCAAAGTCCCATGACATCTTGGAGCAAGGAAAAGCCCCAGGTATAAAGTTACTTGTACTTGCTGAGGTCTCAGTTACAAAAATAAAACACATTTTTAATTGCTCTGGTTATATGAACAGACGCACGATGGTTAGCTGTAGAATGAGTAAATACTGCTTTCCCCGAGCCACCACCATGAACCACTCACTGTAAATGTTCTTTCTACACTTAACATCCTGTCCCACACCAGCCCTTTCCCTTTATGATTCATTAAGAAAGAGAACAGAGAAATTACATGATTATCGAGTGCTTATTAATATAAGGCACATGTGATTTTTGGTGACCTTCTAAACAACTGTAAAATAATGAGAATTATTACTTGCATTTGAAGTAAAGGTAAAAGAAATAATTTACCCCAAATCACAAGTCTTTTAAGTGCATAGGTAATGATTTCAAACCCAGATCTACTTAGTATCACTAATAAACACTTGTTGAATGAATGAGATAGCAATGTCAGGATCTTTTAAGCACACCAGATTCTGTTTTAGCACACTTTATGACCGTGTATCTTGGCGTTGGAGGTACACTGGAATATTTACAAAGCTGCTAAAAACTTCAGTTGCCCTCTTCCTCCTCCACTGAGTCAGTGTCTATGCCCAGACTTTGGCACTTTTATTAATTTTTCAGATTGTTATTGGCTGTAGCTGGTGTTGAGGATCTTGGATCTTCAAAGGATAAGGATCTCTCTGCCCTGTTGGAAGTAGGTGTGCAGAGTTTGCGAGTGCTGTCTAGTTATGCCTCTTCCTAGGCTAAGTGGGCTGGGAAACAGGAATCCAACACCCTTAGCCTCTGGAAAAATGTGTTCATCTTGACTGTTATTCCCAGGTTTTCCTTGTGAACCTAGTAGAACTGTAACATGTGTGTTTGCCTTCCCCTCTGACTTTTGCTAGAGCCAGTCCAGAACCTTCCAGTGCAAATTCTTCTGGGTGGATTATGGTCTCACCCAATAATGCCTCTAGCTGGCGAGGATGGGTGCTATAGTTCCCATTTCCTATTTGCCGCGCCCTCGGAAGCCCATGCTCTGAGCTTGCTGTTGCCATATAGTTTACTTCTGCCAATAAACAACTCGCCCTTGGTCTCCCTTGCTCCCTCTCAGAGAGTGTAACAGTCTGTGTTTCGACTTCTTGGTCTCCTGTCTGTGACAAAGAAGGATATTTGTGAAAAATCAATTGTCTGGGTCAAGGAGAAAGTATTGATTCAGATAACAGAGCTGATGCTCCAAGTGAGTTGGAAGGTGAGGCTGATAAAAAAGACTGGCATTTTAGGGGTTGCCTCTGACGTTTCCATGATTTATGCTCAAGAAACAAGCTCTGGAGATTCTTCTCTCCTGCTGAATGTGTGACCCTTTGGGGCAGTCATTTTGCCTCCAGTTCCTTTCTCTCACTGCAATGCTTTGAGAATTTCTCCAGGAAAAGACGCTGGATTACATACCATTCATTAGTGACATTTCTCAGTATTGTCTTAAAATGCCTAAAATAAGCAACCTGGGGAATGGTTTGTTTTGCATCATGCTTTGAGAGAGACCTTTGTGATAAGATAAGCACGTGGTGTTGGTGGCAGTGCATTTGTGGGAGCAGAAGCAGGAGGCTGTTTTCTTTATCTGGAGGGGTTGAGAAGCAGAGAGATCACACAGGAATTGGGATCTGGCTATAAACCAAAAAGCTTTCCCCCAGTGACAATTTTTCCAGTTAAGTTACACCTCCTAACGGTTCCACAAACATCCCTCCCCCACCATAGACAGGCAGATCTGCACAGGGACAAAGATCAACAGTCCCCATTTCTGAGACCAGGTACTGGCAAAGAAGTGGTGTCAGTGAATGTAGGTTTATATATGTTTAGACATAAGACATTTACCAAAGATTTCAACAGTTGTGTTATGTATGATCCATAGTGACTAAACACACAGAATAATTCTGATTTTAAAATTACTTATAAGTAATTTTATATTCAATATCCCAGGCCTTGAATGTGCTATTAAAACCTATAATTCATTGGAAGAAATTTTTCCCTCAAAAAATTATAATCTGATAGAAGAAAAAAACACATAAACCAATTAATGTGAAATGTATGGTTGGTCAGTATTATAGAATGACACAAGATATCATAGGGACCATAGAAGTATAGCCTAACTCAACCCTGGCAGAACATGAAGGGGCTGTAATAGAGAAACAGCAAAGACAATAAAAGGTTTCTTGCGATACAGATGGTGGAGCATTTAAAAGTAAACAGAAGTGGTGTCCAAATGACTCTGAGAAAATACTAGCCATTTAATAAACTATAAAACACCAATAACAAATTCAAGAAAAAGTTTGCTTCTCAATTATACAACCCCTTGACAGGGCTGTGCCCATTCAAAGGGCAGTTTCCCTGTATTTAATGACTTGGGTAGTACCTGAAGGCCCTGAGAGAATTTTTTATAGGGTTTCTCTCCATATAAACAAGTTGATTTTTTGTTTTTGTTTTTTGAGACACAGTTTCTCAGTGTTGCTTTTGGAGCCTGTCCTGAAACTAGCTCTTGTAGACCAGGCTGGCCTCAAACTCACAAACATCCGCCTGCCTCTGCCCCCTGAGTGCTGGTATTAAAGGCATGCACCACCACCGCCCAGCAACGAGTTGATTTTTAAAATTACAAAACTTATAGACTAATAATACTAGTTTATCCAATAAAATTTATAATGCTATTCAGAGATGAAGTGATGATATATTCTTTATTTTCTAATCATGCATGTAGAGATTCTTCATAATGTCTAGATACTGTCACTTCCTGTGAATCTCCAGAACCAACTTTTTGTGTGTTTGTAATACATGTGACTCTTGCCTAATTGATATTTCTCACTGCAGGGAAAAAGTAGCAACATTATTATGAATTACAATGTCATGATATTTCAGGATCCATTAAAAGCTAAAACACTGCCTATCTTTCTACATCTAAGGTTCCAAAATCCCATCTAGTCAGTGCTAATTAAACCAATGCCAATGCTTCTCCCTTGCCTATCAAGAACAGCATCTTACAATATCTTCCAGGTGTTGGCATTGTGTGTTGCTAATGCTGATCAGAAATTCAAGTCTTCCTCAGATATGCAGGAAAAGTAAATTTATTTCAAGCTGTGGTAAACTTTCTCTTGTAAATTTTATAGTGTAAATAGAACAACACATTCCCTAATTCTTCTGGGCTCTTTAGACCTCACACCCTGTATGGATAGAATGTGAATTCATTCATCGCTGCCAACATCCCTGACTTTGCCATACAACAACAAAGCAGGAGCTATGTGTGGAATGAAAGCAGTAAGTTCATCAGCAAAAGGATTGCCCACCTCTTGATCATCACAATGTGAACGTAACCTAGGACAGCCAAACAGAGAGTGCCCACTGCCATTCTCAGAAACTCTCAGAGAAATGAAGCATGGACAGACACAGGGTCTCTGTGGAATCAAGTTGCCTTGTACCAACAGCACAGGATAAAGTGAGAGCTAAAAAGGAGCTCATATACTTGTAACCACTTACCATGCAGACAGGACTAGTTGACTGTCCAGCCTGTAGCCCACATCTCTGCACTTGTTCATTGTCAGTCAGTCCCACCTTGCAAGTATGAAGCATGTTAGCTAATGGAAACAGTCCTCGCCAGGCTGATCTTCTGGAAGACTCTAAACATGGGTCTACTCCTTTGGGCATCTGGTATATCCTACACATGGGATAAGAACAGACCTTGAGACCTAGGACAAAACAAAAATAAAAATATGAATTCCTTTGTTAAAATGGTTATCAAGAGCTTCAAGATGGTGACGACAGAGCATTGAGCCAATCATAGAAGTAGTTTGTGGTAGTGTATGACTATAATCATAGCTCTTCTGGGACTGAGGTAAGAGGTCCTGAATTTTAGTACATAAGTACACCCTTTGAGAGAAAGGGAGAGACAGAAGGGGGGTAGAAAGGGAGGAAGAGGGGCAGAATGAAGAACAGGGGGGTGGAGAACACTATTGTGGGAGGATAGAGGGATGGGGACAAATAACATTGCTAGGACTGACCAGTCCCACACTCTGATGGATTCTAGAAGATTTTAGGGAGAGTCTCTTAAAACTGCAGAGCCCGGATGTGTGAGTGGGTCAGACTAGAACACCTTCCTTACCAGTTCTACTGACTATAGTACTAATGATTCCGAGACAAGGTTCTTTAGCAGAGTTTTTTCTATCACCTAAAACGTTAGTGTCATCCGCATCCAGCTCAAAAGTAAGTATCTTAGCCAGGGTTTCTATTACTGCGATGAAACCATGACCAAAGCAACTTGAGGAGTAAAGGGTTTATTCAGATTACACTTCCACATCACAATTCCTCATCAACGAAAGTCAGGACAGGAACTCCAACAGGGTAGGAACCTGGAGGCAGGAGCTGATGCAGAGGCCATGAAGGGGTGCTGCTTGCTGGTTTGCGTCTCATGGCTTGCACACTCTCCTCTCTTATAGAACCCAGGACCATCATCCCATAATGTGCTGAGCCCTCTCCCAGCAATCACTGATTGAGAACAAGCCTTAGAAGCCTGCCTACAACTCAGTCTTATGGAAGCATTTTCTTTTTTTTTTTTTTTTTTTTTTTTTTTTTTTTTTTTTTTTTGGAACATTTTAAAGGAAATTTTACTATTCGTTGGGAGGGGCATTTATTGCACTACACATGTGAGCAGTTCAGAGGACAGACAGCTTGTAGAAGTAGGTTCTACTATGCGGGTCCTGGGGATCAAACCCAAGCTGTAGGCAGTAAGTGTCTCTCCAGTGAGCTATCCCGCTCACCCTCACAGGAACATACTTATCCTAGTCAGGGTCACTATTGCTATGATGAACACCAAAGCAACTTGGGGAGGAAAAGTTTGTTTGGCTCACACTTCCACATCAAAGGCCATCACTGAAGGAAGTCAGGACAGGAACCTGGAGGCGGGAGCTGATGTAGAGGCCATGGAGGGGTGCTGCTTACTGGCTTGCTCCCTTTGACTTGCTCAGCCTGCTTTCTTATAGAACCCAGGATCGCCACCCAGGAATGTCCCTATCCATGGCACTAGGTTTCAATCCTAATACATGAACTGGCTTTGTGGGAGCTTAGCCTGTTTAGAAGCTCACCTTCCTGGACGTAGATAGAAGACCTTCGTCTTCCCGCAGGGCAGAGAATTTGGACTGCTCTTCAGTATCGAGAGGGAGGGGGAATGGTGTGGGGGGAGGAGAAGAGGAGTGGGGATAGGGGGAGGGGAGTGGGGGGAGGGGGCAATATTTGGGAGGAGGGGAGGGAAATGGGAAACGGGGAGCAGGTGGAAATTTTAATTAAAAAAGAATAAAAAATAAAAAAAAATAAAAAAAAAAAAAAAAAAAAAAAATAAAACCCATAGAGTAAACACGGCCCTAAGAGTTTTATGCCAGCTTGGCACAAGCTAGAGTCAGCTGAGACGAGGGAGACCCAACTGAGAAACGGCCTCCCTAAGTTCTGGCTGCAGGCAAACCTGTAGAATATTCTCTTACCTTGTGATTTATGTGGAAGCATTTTCTTAATTGGAGGCTCCCTCCTCTCAGATGACTTTAGCTTGTGTCGAGTTGACATAAAGCTATCCAGCACAGTAGGGTAGAGTGTAGAGGCTCCAATATGTGAGAATTCATTGCGGGGCAACTTTTGGAATTGTATGCATCACTACTGAACATACTTTATTGACTGTAACCTATTGAAATGACTACATATAATTGTTATGGGGCCCGGGGAATTTGGTCTTTGCTTAAAAAGATACTTCTGAATGACAGCTCTGTGCTGTAGTAGCAGAAAACATTTCTTAGAAACTTTGCCTTTCTCAAGTGGAATCACGAAGCAGAAATGCATTTGCAAGTAAATGGGAAGTATAAGTAAATGCCCTTCAGCTGTAAGCAAGTGCCATTGGGACACAGAATGAAGAAGACAGTGAGGAAAGCAAGAGTGCCAAAGTCATTAGACATCAGGTTGTAAAGATTGGCCATCAAGTCAAGGAACCTAAAGTCTAGCCTGCATCGAAATGTAGAATCACTGAAAAATTCTGAGCATGAGACAGTGGTATCATGGTTGTCTGGTAAAGATCTTGGACTGTGAGAAATTGAGGGAAATAGTTGGAATCAATGAGTTCCTGAGTTGGACAGTAATAAAAATTACTCTGGTGTGAGATACCGTGTCAGTCAGGACAATGTTACACATATCATAGAATACAGGGCACATTATTCATATTGCAACTACAGCCTTTGGAGAGGCTGAGGAACATAAGACAGGGATGCAGCTGTGGTCCAGTCTCATTGGACATGCAATGAAATGAGTGTTAATAAAGACAAGAGGCAGTGAGAAGTCATCTTCTCATGGTAATTGTGGCATAAATCACAACATCCCCTATGTTAAGCAAAATATGCTTCAACCTTACTAGCTACCCATTCCACCTCAAGAGAATACATATGGACAATAGACAAAATTTACTCAGCACATTTTCAGAATGTAACCATAGTTGCAGTTGGCCAGTTCATACACATGAGACTTGCCGTAAAAATTGACACGTGATTAGAGATACAGCTGTCAAAATGGGAAAGTTCCAAAAGTGGACTATAGAATAGAAAGTGTGCTTTAGGTTGAGACATACAAACCAGTGGCATTTATATGCACTTTGAAGGCCGAGGTGTTCTATGTTGCTTATAGTTCCACAAGCTATATAAGTTTTGTGTGTTTTGTAACAACTCAAAAGTTACAGGAATGATGGTTTTCAGGGCAGTTATAGAAGGAAGTATGGATTTAAAACATGAAAGTTTAACTCTTATCTGTGGTGTTTTATTTCTTTAAAACACATGAAGCAGGGCTGGTGATATCACACTGTGAATGAAAAGTGTTTGCATCAAGGCTGATAATCTGAACATTCAAAATCTTGAATCTTGCAGAGGGAGAAGTCCTATAAATTATCCTCTTTCCTCAACACATGTGACATAGCATTCATGTACCAACACACACACATATACATATATACACATATATACATACATGATAGACTCACACACAATAATAATAAGAGTTATTTTAAATGGAGCATGTGGTAAAATATTTAAATTTGATAGAGTAATGTACTATTCATTACTCTGTGGTTTTTTATGTATTTTAATTTTGAAAATTAAATATTTAAGCCAGGTGTGGTGGCTCATGCCTATTTTAAATATAAATGTATTTATTTATTTATTTAATATCCCAGCTGCAGTTTCCTTTCCCTCCTCTCCTCTCAGCCCCTCTTCCACACCCATTCCCTCTGTTCCTACACCCCCCCAATCCATTCCTCCTCTCCTCTCCTTCTGTTTAGGAAACAGCAGGTCTCCCATAAGTGTCAAGAAAACATGGCATATCAAGTTGCAGTAAAATTAAGCACCTTTGTATGTATTAAAGCTAGGCCAGGTGACCTATTATGAGGAATAGGGTCTCAGAAGCAGTAAAAGAGTCCGAGATAGTCCCTGTTCCCACTGTTAGGAGTCCTACAAGAGGACCAAGCTACACAAATGTAACATACATGCAGTGCCTAGATCAGTCCCATGCGGGCTCACTGGTTTTTGGTTTAATCTCGGTGAGCACCTATGACCCCAGATTAGTTTATTCTATGAGGTTTTTTTTTTTTTTTTTTTTTTTTTTTTTTTTTTTTTTTTTTTTTTTTTTTTTTTTTTGTGGTGTCCTTGACTCCTCTGGCTCCTACAATCCTTTCTCCCCCTCTTCTGCAGGATTCCTGAAACTCTGCCAAATGTTCCCTTGTGGGTCTGTCTCTGTTACCAACAGTTGCAGGGTGAAGCCTCTCTGATGACAATTGGGCTAGGCACCAATCTGGTTACAGGAGATGGCCAGTTCAAGCTTCGTGTCCTCTGTTTCTAGGAGTCTTAGGTGGGGTTATCCTTGCAGACTCCTGGGAGATTTGCTTGTGCCAATTTTTACCTGACCCCAAAATACACCCCCTTTCCAATAGTCTCTTTCAGTGCTCCCACCGAGCCTGATTCCTAATGTTTCCATTCCACCTGCCTTCAGTCCGCTCATGAAAACTGTTCTATTTCCCCTTCCCAGGGAAAACCAGGAGTTCCCCCATGACTCTTGTTATCTAGTCTCTCTGGGCCTATGGATCGTAGCAGAGTTATACTTTATTTTATAGCCATTATCCACTTTCGAGTAAGTACATACAATGGTTTTCTTTCTTGGTCTGTGTTACCTCACTCAGGTTATTTTTTATCTAGTTCCATCCATTTGTCTTCAAATTTCCTGGTGTCCTTGTTTTTAACAACTGAAATCCCAGTACTTGGGAGGCAGAGGCAGGCAGATCTCTGTGAGTTTGAGGCCAGCCTGTCTTCAAAGCGAGTTCTACGACAGTCAGGGCTATTCTACAGAGAAATCCTGTCGTGAAATCCCCCAAAATATTTAAAATTATAAATAAGTTTGGTGACATAACTATGTGAAATCCTCAGCAATAGAGTCGAAAGGTTTAGTGTGGGGTTGGGGGTAAAAAATAGTATTGGTCTATAAGGTTTAGGGGGTCAATAGGACCTCTTTAGCCAATAACTCAATAACCCATTCCTGGTAATTGTGAGTTTTACTTGGTAGCATAGCTGGGATGTTGTTTCCCCCAGTAAATAGTAAGTTCATTTCAACACTTAAACATATAAATATTTTAGGAAGCTCCTGCAGTAGTAGCATTCCACATGGCTTTTCAAAGGATCTTTAATAATAGTTATTCCTCCCCATAATATCCCTCCTCTACACTGCTTTCCCACCCCCTCCCCATTTAGCCTTCTTGTTAAAAGTTTTACTTTATACCTTTATAGCAGTAGAGCATCTCCTTTTCCTTGAACTGGAAGATCCCCTCCTGACTAGTGCTGATAATGTTGAAAGGTATTATATGTGCTGCAAGGGAAAAAGTGATCTCAACCAGTTTACAAACTACACAGAGTGACGAACCTGGAAGGTGCCCACTGGTGCAGCAGTGATGCAAATGCTACGGGAATAACCAGCCACTTTTTGACCAGATTTAAAGCCTGCTCCATGAGCTAGAACCCATACCTGACACTGTTTATGAGGCCAAGAACTAGAGATGAAGATAGATCACTGAACCTATGGGAAAAATTATTATTTTTCTGTTAAGTGAACATGGGAATAAAATGACTCCTAGTGATATATTGCTGTACCCATACATCAGGGCATGGTTCACCTACATCAGAGACTCTTCTTCTTGCAGTAGAAGGTAATTAACAGAGGCCCACAACTGGACAGTGTGTAGAGAGTGAGAACTTTGGCGAACTCAGTTTTAAATGGCATTTTTAATCACACCCCTCTTCTCAAGGCTCAGAGATCGATGAAGAGGAATAGGAAGGACTCTAAGAGCCACAGTGGTAGATAACTCCACGAAAGCAGCAGCTTCCGGACCCAACAGACTTGATACATATTTGAACTCACAGAGATTAAGAATGCATACATAAACCGGGCAGTGGTGGCACACGCCTTTAATCCCAGCGCTCAGGAGGCAGAGGCAGGTGGATCTCTATGAGTTTGAGGCCAGCCTGGTCTACAAGAGCTAGTTCCAGGACAGACCCCAAAGTTATGAAGAAACCCTGTCTCGAAAAACAAAACAAACAAATGAACAAAAAGAATGCATACGCAAGACCTCTACAAATCCAACCCAGACAAGATCCCAGCATGGAGAAAGGAAAGTGAACACAATGTCTCACACCTAGCCAAAGAGCTATTTGCAATGACAGCTGTTCAGTGGAGTGACACCACATATACCGACCACGCTCCTGGGCAGTCCTCATGCTCAGTAGTTGGCCAAGTCAAATTAGATTGCATTTTTGTTATGTATGCATGTGTTTGTGCATACACTTTCTTGTGTTGTTTTGGTGGGATTTTAAATAAGTATTTATTTATGTAGAAAGATTTTATATATATATATATATATATATATATATATATATATATATATATATATATGTCTGTGCACCACATGTATTCCTGATGTTCATAAAGGCTGTGATCGGTTACAAGCAGTTGTGAGTCTCCATAAGAGTACTGAAAATCAAGCCTGAGGCCTCTAGATGATCTCTTTAACCTCTGAGACATATCTCCAACATAAGTTTGGGTTTTTCCTTAAGTGAGAGAAAGAATATGAAGTTAGATGGGTAGAGAAGAAGAAAGGATTTGGGAGGAGTTAGGGGAGGGGAAAATATAATCAAAATATATTCTCTGAAATTTTTTGAAAGTGAAAACATTAAAAAAGATAAATAAGTAAATTCACCTGATCTGTGAAGCTTCATTCCTAACATACAAGGCATCATGTGTTTAATCAGCCACTTGTGAATAATTATTGTATCACACTGTTGGATTTGTTTCTCCCTACCTGCTACACATATCCAATGAGCTAGGCCTGTATGTTCTTCATTTCTGCACTGTAGGCTCAATCAGATCCTAAAGCAGAGGCAGTTGTGTGTTGATGTTTATGAATGATTGAGCAATTAAATAAGTCTAATTTTTGTAGACATTATGAAAAGTCTTTTTCCCCCTTGGCTTCTCCTTATATTTTCTGATCTTTTCCGGGATGTCTACTTCCTGAACAACTGGAGAGGTTCTTGTTGATGCTGCTGTGGTTGTTCAGTGGTTTTTACTTATTGGTGTCTGATAAGGTCTCACTCTGTGGTTGAGGTTGGTCTTAAATGGCAGTCATCCTGCTTCAGTCTTTTGAGGGCTCAGACTACAAGTGTGGGCACAGTTGTGATTATTTAATTGGGAAAATGTTGTTACAGATAAGAGGTGCCTTTAAATATTTATATAAGAGCATTACTTGAGTTATGGAAAGCCATTGACTAGTTGTAATGTAATTTAAAATGTAGTGCTTACCTGAAACAAGGTAATTTTTTTCTATTGCTATTAGCACTGAGGTTGCGTACACTTGGATCTGTGGGTCTGTCTTCCTAAGAAGCGGAGTGGGATCATCTAGAGATTGAAATAAAAGTTGATGTGGTTGGATAATGGAAAGGTGCCATTGGGTTACACGGTCAGTATGTGGGTGCACCTCACCCTAAGTTCAAGGAGGGTTCTCCACTAACTGAGCTGTGTGCTCTTTAAGGAACTTTAGGAAGCGTGTTCTTAGCAGAAAGAAAGGGGCAGGGAATACCCTTTGAGGAGAAGGGTGGATAGGGATAAAGTCTGAGGGCTGGTCTTTTCCCCCTACTTTTGCAGGAAACAAGGCAAGGTTGGCTCCAATTAAAGAGCCAGGGTCAGGTCAGGCATCCACCAGTGAGGGCACAATCTGGCTAGGTAGTAATAATAGTTAGTGATTAATGACTCCCAACTACTGTCTGCTGAGGACCAGCGCTCTGGCCAAGCTGTGCTGTTTGCCGGGTCTTTGCACCTGTTTTGCTCCTCACAGCATCCGCTCCATTTCACTGATGAAGAATCACACTCAAGGAGGTTAAAACTTCTTCCAAGGGTCACTTAGCCAGAGGCGTAGTTGAATTTTAAATCTGGTCCTTCCCAGCTTGCTTAAATTACAGCTAAACAAAGCGGCACACAGAGCTGTTGAAGAAGAAAGAGCCTCCAAGGTAGAGCTAATGCAGCAAAAGGAACAAAGAGGAGAAACTCCTCACTGGATCCTAGGCCTCAGCCTCCATTCATCTGTCCATCTGTCTCACCTTTGCTCTGGGAATGAGGGCAACAGATGCTTAAAGATTTGGGTCTGAAGCTCAATGACACCACCGTTCATGTAGGATGTCTGCCTTACAAAACTACTACTGTGCTCAGAAATATCTAAGTAGTCCTGATCTCCCTCCCAGCTCAGGGCCAGAAAGAAGGCAGGGAGGGCAGCTCTGGAAAGCTTAAAAGAAGAGGAGTCTGGGCCAACACTGAAGACTACGTGGAGCTCTGGACTCGGGAGGTGCAGTGGTAAAACACTGGCCAATCCTGGAGCCTCCCTTCCCTCCTTAATAGTTCTGTGTCCCTAGCCACCTCACTTGGCATCCCTTAATCTGGCTCTCGTTGTTTGTAATGTGAAGGTGCAAATAATAACATATAACACACATACATATAGGCATATATTGTTTGTGCTGATATTATGCATTTCTTGCTGATTCCTTAACACTGGAGCTATTATTTATTTTTAATCTCTAAAATGTGTTTGCCTTCCAGATGTGTGATGTGCTATTGCTTAGGACAGCATGGTTCACCCTATCTGGGATTCATGTATTTGAGAAGGGAGAAGGAGGGAGTGGCGAAGTGATAGCTGATCAGATGGACAGTATCATAGTATATGTCGCATCATAGTTCATGGAAGTTCATGACGCCACTGTATTACCACATATTTTAGAGCTGCAGATTCAAAACTCAGCTGTAACTCTCTCCATATAGGGTGACCACTCAGCAAAAGCTATTAGCAGTTAATAAAAATATTTATCTTAGTTATCCCTCCAAATTCAGGTAGAAACTTGAAAGGGCCACTTCTTTTGGCCACACTGATAATGACTTCATAAATTAATGCAGAAGTATCTCCCACAGATATCCCATGAGGTCCTCACAATCTATAATTCCCGATGGATCAATGTGCCTGTCTGTCTTGGGACGGTCACTTCCAAGTGACCTCTGCACACTGCCTGGTACTGTAAAAGAGTAATAACAGTTGATAAAAGCTTGTTTACTAGAATCTAAGCACATGCAGATGCTATTGGAGCTGAGCTTTATCATGTGTAGAGGACTGCACTCGGATTTTACTGATAAATTATAGTATTGAATAAACTTGGATGGAGGTTGTGATACATTTCTGGGGGTGGGGGTACTTAACCTACAGAGTAGTTTTGTTACTATCTTGACAGTTTTCCAAGGGTTAAAGAATATAAGATTAGTCACCTGTCCCAAAGGACAAGAGGAGAAGTGTCAGGGAGAAGTAAAAGAAATGCAAATCAGGAAAGTGAGGTCTAAGCCCAGTTCTGGGTCTGAGTATAGAAGGAAGAATGTGCTACAGCGGATAAATGTCTGCAACCTCTTAAGGACGTTGCTTAGGACAGTGAACTTAGGACAGTGGAACCATGGACTGTACCTAGGATTGAGCCACAGAAGACCCTCCAACTGGCTTTCCGTGTTTCTATGTTTCAAAAGCCTGCAGTTACATTGGAACCCAGATCTCATCTTACCTCAATTACTCAGGCTAGCCACCTTTGAGCAAGGCTGAATGTAGGAAAATGCCAAGCACGTTGTTCCTGCTTGGAGCCAAGTCCCAGGCAGCAGCCTGTCTCCGTAGAAGGTGTCTACAGTGCAGGCTAAATTTATGATTCCTCTCTGGGAGTCTTAAATAGTACATGGTGGCCTTTTTGTCTACCCAGGCAGCATTATTAATACCTCCTTGGAGCTTCGAATCAGATGGGTGGAAGTCTGTGCAACTTAGAGAAGCAAAGAAACTCACCTTCACAGAGCATCTGCTAGGTGCCAAGCACTGGAAGTCGGTGCGCAGTCTTCCATCCTGGTGCATGTTTGCCGTGTCTGGCTGCCCAGTCTCCTCTGAAGACTTTTATTCTTAATTCCTTCTGTCTTAGTATAGAAGTTGGAAAACTCACTTGCCCAGCCTTTCTGTGCACAGGGATGTTATCTAAGCTCTACCAACCAGACACATTCATACAGGAAGTCCATGCTGACTCACAAATGTGGGGCTTTGGCAGTATGAACAGTCTCTAGTCCCTAGCCGGAAATGCCATTGGTGAAGCAGCATGGTAGTTAGGATAAAATTGAACTGGTGGCAGCAAAGTGACACCAGTGTGAACATTTTATATGGAATACTCAGTGGTAAGGCAACTATATCTTCTTATCAGGAGCTCTGTAGCATGATTCAGGTTGAAGCTGAACCCCAAATCTTGTCATTGAACCGTCAGCTCATTCATTCATTGTGTGGACTACCAAGATCACATTCATAAATCCTCCTCGAGTTTAATTGGTTAGCCTCCTTCTGTCACTGGCAATTCAGAAATGATCTTCATTTTACTCTTGGGGGATTCTCACACACACACTAGTCAGGAAGAATTTGTATACATATCTGCATATATTAAAATGTCTCAGAACCTAAAGAACTCACCTAAGTTTCCACAGCCTGCTATCCATCCAACTCCAAAGTCCGTGATTCTCCATTTGTATAATATTCCTCTGCCTTAGAGATCTCTAGAAGACAACTCATAGGAATCACAGGATAGTGGTCTCATCCCTGCTGCATTTGCTGAGTGTCCCGGTAAGGTGGGCATTTATTCCTTCATTCATTCCCTTACTCTTGAACCTAGACGATAGCCTCTAAAGGGATGTCAGTGATCACCCTATTCACCTAGCTCAGCTCACTTTTTATCACATCAGTCTACTTTATTTCCTTTAAATTTTAATTATTATCTGATATTATCTTAACCTTTCTCTGGAGTGTTTGGTTATCCTCTACTTCCTATTAGAATGTGAGTTTCAAAAGACATGCCTTATTTTTTCCAAGCGTGTATCTCTGGCATCTAGCTCGCTTCCTGGTCTTTAATAGATCCCCAAACTATGTTTACTGAGTGACTGAATAAACAAATAGAAAGGATGGATGGATGTAATTGGTGTCTACTCAAAGTCATTCTCTACATTTAGCATGCCCTTGCCTCAGTAATAGTATTATTGATTTCTTAATTTTCACTCAACAAAATTATCCTTAGTAATGGCCTTTAGAATCAATTCTCAAGATACAAAGCTCTGGAATTAGATAAACCTTAGCTTCATTCTAGATTTTTCCATTTACTCTTACATGACCCTGGTAAATTGTTTAGGTTTTCTGTTTTGATTTTTAACAATAGAGATAACAATTGTTTCCTCATAAGGGCATTATCAGGATGGACAGTATAAAATCTGCCTTCTCAGTCCTTCCCAGGGTTATCCTACTTGTTCAACAAATCTGGTAAAAGAGATGGAACACAGTTGAGATGCTGATTTAGTATATTAACAACTAAGTGTACTATGAGAAAGTACCACTGGGTAGATAAATTATATATAACATAAATATGAGGACACAGTCATGGAGGCTGGAAATCTGAATCTGGATGTCAGTGTGGATGGGCCCACTCTTGGGCTATGGATTGCCAGCTAATATTCATATGGCCAAAAGAGGGTGAGAAAGCTCTCTAAGGTCATTTCTAAGGGAAAAAGTCCGCACATGAGTATTCCACACTCACAAGGTAATTCATTGCTTCACCAAAGTCCCACTTCCAATACCACTGCATCAAGGGTAGGATTTCAGCACATACACTTTGGAGAAACAAGCATCTACTCTGTTGTCCTACAGTGTATTTTTCCTGAATAGATTTGGCAAAGCTCAGTAGCTTCTCCTCCAACTTTTACTATATGTGATTGGTGTGGTAATGTTTTCATAAAGTCCCAAAATCTCCCCGCAGAAGCTATTCTTCCCAGATACAAAGGCATGTCATGATACACGGAAGTCCTGCCTCCCTGGGCTTTTGTCCACCATGCCAGTCCGTATGGATTGTTCTTACTGTGGAATAGTAAGAGCTAAAGCTTAATCTAGTCTCAGCTATGAAACTGGCATCTGTGTTCTTTTTTTCTATTTACTCCTATTTAACTCTCTTCAGGCATAAATTAAATACACTCACAGAGACGCACACATACACATAGACACATACACATAGAGAAACACACACACATATACCTTATATAATGTGGCATTGCCTAGGCATTCTATCTGGATTTTCAGATCCTTAAGAAAATGACATTAGATAATATTGTGTAGTAATTATGAGTACAAAGTTATGATTTGAGGGATTGTAAATATTGACAGTAGACAGGCTAAAGACATAGGCTAAAGTAATATAGGGGACAGTGAGAAATGTGTACTGCCCCCAAGACACTCCACAAGGAGGGAGATGGGGGGGGACTGTAAGGTGTGGCTAAATGGCATGGTCTGTCTGTTAGGTAGTAGAAAGTTCTCGGGTCACCTTAATCAGCAAACACAGCCTTACCCAGTAACTAAAATACAGGAATGGTGGATGATAGCAACTCTATCCTGGCCAGGAGACCTGAAGAGGGAGCTAAAATTTCTGAGATAGGTCCTAATGAATCCTTGCTGTTGTCCCTTAACCCTGGCCAGCTGCTTTGAAGGCTGAAGCCTTTCTTTCTCACATACTCATTTACAACCTAGCGTTGTAAAAGCAGAATGTGGCCAGTGTGTTTGTTGTCCCACAGAACTCTGAAGACATATCTAAGAATCAAATATATTCCCATTCACAGGATGATCATACTGTTTACACAGTACTTATGTACTGTGTCTAGTTGGTGACCCTAGGCAACTTAATCTACTTGTGTCTCGGATTCCTCATTTATTATAATAGGAACAATAACCTTGCTTTTCTTGAGGGTTAAATGTGTTCCTTTGTGTGTAGCCAATAAACACATGAGCATAACATTCAGACTCTGAGTCTGGATGTTAAGACCAGCTTTTTTTGTGTGTGTGTCCCACCAGTGCTTCAGACCTATTCAGAGTCAGTACATTGCCCTGGATGAAATTTTTCAAGTAACAGAAAGTCCTTAAATCACCTTAATTAGTTTTTTGTTTGTTTTCATTTGTTAATTAAAAGTGTCTAATGCCAGATTACTATCAAAACTCGGGACTTGGTTTCCTGCCTTGTTCCATAGTTTCACCTGTGTAGGCAAGGCCTGTTTCTAGCTGGGAACTTAAGGGCTGCAGAGAGAGCATTGGTCCTTCTCTGCTTTTTATTCCCATCTTCCCACTAGCTCAAAAGGATGCAGTGGCAACCAAGGGGTGAGAACATCAGATAGCAATTTCCCAGCACTCTCCTAAACTGGCTTTGAGGGTCTCTTGTGCCTGGAGGATGTTTGCAGCAGACTTTTGTACAAATTCCTTTAAAGGTTTTGAGTCCATTCAACAGTAGCAATAACTCGACAATGTGTCCCATTTCTCCAGCTGTCACTGCTCCCCTTCCCTCTTCTCTGACTCTGTACGGGGGAGAAACAGTATAAAATCCACCGACTGTGATTCCCATATGTGCTCAGCATCTACTACCTTGGCAAGAACCAGGATCACAGGCTAGTCTAAGTACTTCACAGTCCGCACAGTCTTACCAGATAGCCTAAGGAGGAAACATTCAACCCATTGTGTTCTCCACTGGAAGCAAGGGACTTCACCCCAACACACACACACACACACACACACACACACAATTTCTTTTTGGAAGATATAGCATGTAGGACTCTAGACAGCAAAAATTCCACATATATATTATATATATAATTTATTTATATATGTATAAATCAATTCATATCACTGCCCTTATTTCATGCTCCCACTCTCACCCCAAGCAGGCACCCTTTTTTTTCTCTCTTTCATATCTATATTTCTTTTTGTTCATTACAAGGACTCAGACAGTGTCTTCCACTTAACTGTCCTTCCTTGCCCTTATGGATTTTTTTTTTACATATTCAGTTTCACAGATCTCGGTAAACCAAATTCCAATTGTATAAATGTGTGAATAATGTCACTGAGATTCCTTAGAAAGGGCATCGCCTTTCCTCTTTGAGATACACAATTCTCTGTAACTAGTGATCAAAAACTGTAAGACAGTTGGGGCTGAAGCGGTTAAGGGCACTGGCTGTTCTTCTAGAGGGCCCAGGTTCAAATCCCCAGTATCCACATGACAGCTTACAACCACCTATATACAACTCCAGTACCAAGGGATCTGATCCCCTCTTCTGGTCTCTTCTACCTTCTGTGGGCACCACATAGCGTGCTATGCTCAGACATTCAGGTAAAACACCCGCACACATAAATGAAAAATAAATAAAATCTCTAAAATAGATTTTAATGTAAAAAAAGTGAAAAACAAAGGGTTCAGATTCCATAAAAGAATGACCTGCAGATGAAGGTTGAGTTAAAGCAGGTGTTTATGGGCCCCGTTAGCAGGGGAGGAGGGCACGGCAGAGCTCAGGGCACAGCAGAATGCTGATATTTTCTAAAGAAGTCTAAAAGCAGATGGTGCAAGGATGAATCAGTGAAGGCAAGCAGAGCCATCTACAGAGAGGCTGTGCTCTGAGATGGCAGCTGGGGCAATCAGGCTGTCACGGGGACTCTGGGAAAGAGAAGCCAGGCTCACCAGGAGCACAAGGAGGGGAGCCAACCTCAACCCAAAATGCTGACAACCAGTAAGCTAGAGAGCTGGGCAGTGTGGAGAGGAGAGGGGTCCCATGCAGTTCCACTTACATTGCTATGCCACTTAGTTGTAGGCCTTGCACAAACCTTTTGTCTGCCCAACCTTCTCTTTCTACATCTGTAAGTAAAAAGAGATGGCCCAGTCTCCAAGGACCTGGTTTTCAGCCTGTGTAGAAAGATAAAGATAGCCGTGCTTTTGTGGAAGGGTATTCACAAAGATACTTTCCATTTTTATCTCTATATGTTTCTAGTATCCAGTTGACCTGGATTTAGCAGCAAAAAGTGAGAGCAAAAAGGAGACAAAGAGAGAGAGATTTTAAAGCACAATTTTTCATATATACTTACATGTGAGATGATTATTCAGCCATATGTTTTCTTATGAGCCTCCTCTGGAAGCAGTGGCAGTGTCTGGCCTGCCTAGTGAGTGTCTGTGGTAAACTGGGATGCTTTGAGGTAGGAAAGGAGTTGGTGAGTAGATGCATCCAGACGCTTAGGAAAGGCTCATTTTGTCTTTTATTAACTTGTTTTGAGCACTTGAAGTTCTAAGGGTTCAGTTGAGGTTATTGTCAAAAACAAAAGGAAGGAAGGAAGCAAGGAGGGAGGAAGAGAGGGAGGGAGGCAGGGAGGGAGGGAGAAAAATGATAGACAGCCTAAGAGGCATTAAAAGATGTAAACAAACCTCGGCAACACTGCATATTTTAATTTAATGGATAAAGGAAAAGGCAGAAGGTGCCTTATCTTTGTCCCTATAATTGTTCGTTCTGCAAGCTTAGTGTTCTGCTTAGTGCAGCCAGTATCTACTGAAATTCAGTTCTACTGGAGATAAAACAATGTGTCAGAGTCCTTGCCCGTTATGAGACTTTCACCCATCAAGCACAAAAACATGAAGCCATGGAGCACAGCAAAAATTATTTTTAGATGTGATGGAACAGAAGGGTGGGTGTCAAGAGACCCAGGCTACCCTGAGGCATCGAGGGAGGCTTTTCTGAGGAACTGACTTGTAGATGAGAGCCCTGGTGGTGAGTGCCTTAACTGGGTGGGCTAGAAGAACAAAGGCTCGACAAAGAAGGTGCAAGTAGGAGAGACATTTATTCCAGGCTGAGGGAAAAGAGAGATCAGTGAGAGGAGAAATGAAGAGGACGGAGGCAAAGATGTTTTTGGAGAGGGAGACTATTCGCGTGCTGCATGTGTGCCCTGGGGCTCTAGTGCAGGCCTGTCCCACCTCCCTGGTCCTCCTTAGACCAAGCTTCCTGTGCCCTGCAGCTTACCCTCATTGAGTTTCTCAGCTCTGAAGCTCTCAGATCCTTTCTTCCTCTTTCCCATTAACCCTCAGTCTATGCATCTGTGTTCTCCACTCTCCTGTGAGTGCTTACAGAGAGACAATGGATGCCATTGGTTTTGAGTCTCCAAAGACTGGCAGAGTCTGACAGCTAGTGCTGATGGATGGAACTGAATACATTGTAAACATGGGCCTTCTGCTATGAAACCTAGAACTAGATTGCTCCCTGGCTTTGCTGTTCAGCTTCCTCATCTTGCCTATGACAAAACAAGGTGGGGAGGAGCAGACAGCCTGTTCAAGTGCCTGTTTCTGGGGAGGCAAAGGCAAAGCTGGGCGGCACATAATCCATGTCCCAGTGAGTAGCTCTCCTGTGTCTGTTTTCCTGATCAAACTGAGTAACGTGAACATGTGTAATTTTTTTTTTTTTGGTTGCAAGACTTTTGATGACTGTTTCTATTTCTTTAGCAGTTATAGGTCTATTTAATTTGTTTATCTGGTCTTGATTTAATTTTGGTAAGTGATATTTATCCAGAAAGTTGTCTGTTTCCTTCAAGTGTTCCAATTTTGGGGAGTACAGGTTTTCAAAATATGACCTGATGATTCTCTTTGAGTGTTGTTTGTCAGCTCAGTGATATTACAACAATCCAGGCGGAATCTTCATTGTGGGACCATATTATCGTTTTGGAGACTTCACAGAACCCTGTTAGAAATGATCATAGTTCACTGCAGAAAACTGAAACATTTTGAAAGTCATATGCAGCAGATCTCAAAGAGGTTAAAGGACAACAATCTATTAAATATATCCAGGGTACCCAAATTAATTCCTACCTGCCTAATTTGGACTCAAGCCTGAAATAATGTATAGGAAGCTAGATAAAGCCTATCTCTGAATTAGTTAGTACTCTATATGTACATTAATGTCATGACAGAAAGTTTAAATATACAATAATATATTCATATATTTTAAAAGTATAAATATATATTTATCTTATAAATTTTGAGATAATATTTATACTTTAAGAAAGTTTTAGAGTTAAAATAAAACTAAAGGACTATGAAATTAATAGCAATAGAATAGCCCCTTCATTTCGGTTTTCTCCTCCCCCATTTCATTATTACCTCCATTTTCAAACCATCCATTATGGAATCATACAGAGAACTAACTCCCCACATTGCAATATTGCTTCTCATTCTTTTTTTTTTTTTTTTTTTTTTTTTTATATATATTTATTTATTTATTATGTATACAATATTCTGTCTGTGTGTATGCCTGCAGGCCAGAAGAGGGCACCAGACCTCATTACAGATGGTTGTGAGCCACCATGTGGTTGCTGGGAATTGAACTCAGGACCTTTGGAAGAGCAGGCAATGCTCTTAACCTCTGAGCCATCTCTCCAGCCCCCTGCTTCTCATTCTTAATGTGCATAAAAACTTTAAAAATATAATAATTCCCCCTTTAAGAATTTCCAGGCGTCTCACCAGATCTGCTAACAACGACAGCAGAGAATATGGGCCGTGCATGGCCTGGCTAAGGACAGCTGCCGCTGCTCTTGAGTAGTTGCGAGCTCAGAGGGTGTGGAGGCAGTCAACCTGGTGTAGCAGTGGCGTGCGGAGGGCATCTAGGGGAAGCCTGCAACCCATGGGGAGAGGGAGCAGTCCAACTGGAAAGCCCGTACAGGGGTTGTAGTGGGAAAGCAAGGGCTCGGGGCTGCCTGAATGATAGAGCCGGCTGGCAGAGGGTGGCTGACTCAGGCGTCATTTGAGGCCCAGCTGACTGTGGCATTTGAGGCTGGAGAGAGGCGGCAAGTGGAGGCTGGTATAGGGAGAACTTAACAGGAAAACCCAGGATTCACTGGGAGGACCCGGGGAAGGGAGGGAAAGCCAGCTGCAGCAATGACTCTGGAGGCTGCAAAGCCAGCAACGAGCCCTTGCTTCATGATCTCCCAGCCCCAGTTGTATGTCAGATAAAGAATTGATAGAATTATTCTTTATTAATAAAAACTCAAGAATCAAATATTGAGATAAGAACATGAATGATCAGAGAAGCAGCAGAGAAGCAACCATGACTTCGTTTCTCCTTGATCCAAAAGGGCCAAGAATCTTTCTAAGCTCCACCCTACTACTTCCTGTTTCTCTCTATATAGCCTCAGTACTCCAAAACCTATATGGCTAATTTTGGTCAGCTATTAGCTAGCTCTGCACTGGTTCAAAGTAAACTTTATTGTCGGCCCTGGGAGTGTGAGAGTGTGATCAAAATATCCCACAGCGGGAACGAACGAAGCCAGCGCTTCTTGCAGGCCTTCCTAGGACATTCTCCTGGACTTTACCTCTTGCTGATTCCCTAACTTATGAAAAAATAGGTTTTCTGAGTTACATGGCTTGGATTAGAGCTAGAACCAACCTAATTCGGAGTGCTCCCTCTTCCCCAGACCCATCTGATCGAGGGAGTTACACCATGTGGTATAAAGAAATCAAATAAATTGTACATGAGCTGCAGTAATTTGAGCCTTGTTCCTTGTCCTGCTTCCCCTATGGTCACAACGAGAGTTGGTTACCTTGCTTTAAATTAATTTCTTAACATTCTGCAGGAGGATGTTTAGCCAAACAAAAAGGGGAAGGCTATATTTTAAAATTCCCAGGAGACAAGAAATGAGAGACTTGCCAAAACAAGTCAGGCCTAGGAAGGGGTACATACTACTGCCACCACAGAGTCCTGAGCACCCCTGGCTCCCCTGTATGCATAACCATGTGTTGCTGCCTGCTTGTCTCCAGCTCTGTCCCTATGCCTGGACTGTGAGCTGCAGAGACTGTCACATGAGAGTGGGGTCATGCCTTAGTCATCTTCAGAGCTTTGTCAGATGGCACAGTGCCTGGAACACTGCTAAGAAATTGTTACTAAGTGTGATTTGGCACATGCCTCAGTGGTGGTGTTCATGGGAGTATGAGGGCCCAAGAGAGTCAAATGCCTTTTGACGAACCCTGAAAATATCTTTCAGTGGTCCCCTGGGTTTTCCAAGGCCTCTAGCGTTGTTACATGTACAGAAATTTTATGCGTTACTCAAAGGCATCTCTTTGGCATGAATGAGCTTATAAACTTCATTCTGAGAGACAGAAGCATACATGATTGAACCCACGTGTAGCTCCATGAAGAAAAGTGTTGTTCAGCTCTTCCTTTTGATTATTGCCTCTACCTCCATTAAAGTGTAAGTTCTACGAGAGAATTGTTTGCTGCTGACTCTTAACTCTGACACATGTGGTGCGTGTAGTATGTGACTGTGCTGGTGATACACATGTAAAGATGAGACTCAGAGTGGCGTGAAGACCCAGAGTCGCAAATGTAGGAATGTTCTATATTTCTACATTTTTTTCTCCATAAGCAAAGGAAATAACCATGAGCAATGGAAAAGATGATGCCGGCGTTATTTGTTTCAAATGAGAGAGAATAGGGAAAATCTCCAGTTGAAACATCCATAGCTAACACCATGTAACTACTAGGTATACATTGTGTGAATGCTTATGTGTATAAGCTTCCATGCTTGCAAAAGCCAGGCAAATTAGTATTCCCTCCATTTCACCCACATGGAAATGAGTGCTGAGAAAAGGAAAGTAATTTATTCAAGTCACACAATAGTGAGAGGGTGATAGCCATGAGATTCAGCCTTGAGCTGATTACACAATATTTTCCTCCTTGACACTCCTTTTCTACCTCCCCACGAACCTCTCATTTATTGACTGCTCACTATGTGCGGACTTTTTAAATATTTATTTATTTACTGTGTATGTGCCTATGCGTGTTTATGGGAATCACTTTCATACAGGTATCAAAGAGGCAAGAGAAGGGGGAATTGGGTGCCCTGGAACTGGAGTTTCAGATGATGGTGAGCCACCATTTGTGAGTTTCCTGGCGAGCCATTTAACTACTGACTGAGCCACCTCTCCAGCCCCTTTAGCCTGTTTTAAGATCTAAGAATATATTATTGAATTAGAACAAAAGAGGAGGGCTTAAGAATGTGAAAGTCGAAATGACATATTTATGTATCTACTTCTATGTAGACACTACTCTCAATCATATGGCCAAATTGTGTCTCCTCTAATCATCACAGACACACTTCAATAGCTTTTCTTGTTATTCCGTTTACCAGGGGAGGAACCCAGTCATCTGGGAGATTAAGTCATGTGTGTCTGGCTACTAAACAAGGAAGACTTGGATTCAGATCGCAAATCTAAGTCAATCAAACTCTAAAGCTCTGTTTCTCCACTGTGGCCCTATCCCAGATTATTCATTACCTGCCTTTAAGGGAATGAAGATATTCTTTCCCTGATAGAAAAATCTGTTTTTCCATGGTCAAAGAATAAGGGATATGCCAGCCTTGGACTTCAAAGGTAACTGTCAAGCCTCCCTGTGTGAATATATCTCTAATTCCTTCATTTTGAAATAGACTTCTGTTAGTGCCGGTCTCCACGGACACTTTCAGGCCCTTCCCGTTACTCTCCTTTCCCCTGTGGGACTTTTACATTGCAGCTTGGTAATACTTGCTACTCAGACTACTTTCATTCAACTCTGCTGCCTCCTAGGTGCCCAGATTTGAGGAAGTGACTTAACTTCTTTGAGTTTTATTATGAAAAGTGACAGACGAAAACAACATTGCTTAGTGTTTCAAAGATGAGATCAGATAATAGGAATGCTTGGATATTAATGCAGTTAAAGGAACTGAAGGCTGTTAGCTGCATTTCTGAATGTGGTGCCCTTGCCTATCCAGCAGTCCAGCAGGAAATTGAGTTCTTTACAATGCTTCTCTTCTTTCCATAGCGTCAGTGGTCTCAAGTGTTCCACCAAGTGTTTATACAGTCCTTCTTGTTTTTGCTTCCTGCCATATAAACCAGCTGGAACTTTCTCACTCTAGGCCTCTATGCACGGGAACAGCCTCTAGGCGAGAGCTTCATTCCTGTATGTGTATCATGGCCATTTTCATCAGTGCCAGAAACCTTTGACCTACTCACATGGAAATGAAGCACCAAGTCTCCACCCCGGCACATAAAAATGACTCACAGCAGGACACCCCATGAAGTGCCATCTTTGTTGTCTTGCTTCAAGAGCATCCCACAGTGAACACCTTGAACTCCAAAGTATGACAGAACTTAGTGACCTATCTCTTTTGATTCATACACAGAGTCCTTAATCTGGGGGCATACACCCAAGCTGTCAGAGCATCTAACATTGGCTATTTTGGGAGCAAGCCCTGCCCTCTGATGTTCAGCATCTGTGGAAGTTTCATCTTGTTGAAATTGCTTTCATTTTGGATAAGTTCTCTCTGAAGCTTCCATGGATCTTCTGCACTAACTTCCATTAATCTCCTTATCTCCTCTCTCCCTTCTTCTTCCTACCCTTACTATTCTTGTCCCAATTCATAAAATATGCCTATGTATTTGGCCAAAGTATTTATACTTAAAATTTTTGGTTTGATTTTTGTACACCACATACTTTTGTTGCATTTTGATTTTGGTCATTCATTCTTAGTTTCTAAGAAAGAAAAGATAATTTAATCCGAGAATTGAATATCCAATTAATATGAACCAAGTGATATTTTCAGTGCCTGCTTCCTTCTGCCCAGAAGTATGGCTCATCGGCAGTCACTGGATGTAGCAACTGAGAGTTAGGGAGGAGGAGTTTTCAGCATCACTCATCACAGATGATTCTTCTCAGGTCAGAGATGACCTATTCTGTAAGTAGTGTGAGCACTCTGATCAGTGTCTGGTCTCTAGGGACATGATGAAAACAGCCATATGCCTGAGAACCTTCCCAAAGCTGCTTGAAGCATCTCCCAGTTCTGCCAGAGGTAGTAAAAGGATCTTACAATGACTTCACCACTGCTGACCAATGGTGTACTTTGAGAAATTTCCTCAACTCTTAGTCTCCATCCGGTTTACCTTGTAGGGATATTGTAATTATCAAGCAAGGTGCTTAGAAATTTTAGAGAAATGAGAAGCAGAGTTTTTCAGATCTAACACTTTTGCCCTTTGGAGCCAGAAAATTCCTTTGTGAACAATATTGTTGTGTGCAGTGCAGGATGCTTTGCAGCATTGTGGCCTCGCACTGGACTCAAGTAGCACCCTTCTTCTAGAAGGTGACAGCTAAAATATCTTCAGATACTGTTATGTCTCCTTTGAATTAAAATGTCCCCTGGTGGAGAAGCACTGAACTAGGAGATCATGTTATTATTGAATTTGCATCCAAAGCAAAACAGGCCCTTTGATGAATGAGAATCAATGTAAGGGACAGATGGGACAACCACCTGCTGTGTAAAGGGACAACACAGACCTAGAAGAAGAAAGTGATTTGTCTTGACGTGACTGTATCACTGAGGGTTTTGTTTGTTTGTTTGTTTTTGTTTTGTTTTTCTATATAGAAAGATGGTCGAAGAACAGACATGCCCAGCTCTCTGTAAGTTTCAAAGAATAGATCAACACTCAGCCTAATCTATGCAGAGGCCTTCTGTTCCCTCCCTCCAAGAGGCCTCATTCTTGAGCTTTTAATTTGTTTTCACAGTGGTTTGAACAAATTGAATTTGTTAATTAAAGTGGTAAAATGAAATGCTGAGCATTATTGACTAGATGCTAATGCCATTAACAGGACTGAAGGCGAGGGACCCAGGCTGTCAATCGCAGCACAAATCAGATCAACAGAGGCCACAGTACAGGCTGTGCCTAAAGGCTGAAGAGACAGACCTGTTTACGTGTTTTGTGCTTTTTTGTCTTCATCAGTCAGTATTTGCAATGGCCAAGACATTCTTTTCCAACAGTTAACTCTTCTGTGCCACGGGTCTTTCTGTGTGCTAAGAAAAAAATCATCCCAAACCTAACCTACAAGCATCTCTGGGTCTAACAAGGGAAATACTTTGTATGTAAAGATAGTACTTTATGTTTTTATGTGGTGATGGTGTTTTATCATGGTAAAAGATTTAAGATTTGGGGTTCTATGTACCAAATGGGTGGAATGCCAATCAATGATCAATGTCTGCAAGCCAGGTCACATGACTCTACTTTCAGCTTTATTTTCTGTAAAATAAGAAAGATCAAAACAGTTCCCATCTCATGAGGTTTTTACAAAAAGCAAATACATGATTCTGATCAAACGTTTGGCACGGGTCATGACACAGCACAAGGTTAAGGCGCAGCTACTGTGCACTCATTGTCACATCTTGTTCCAAAGTTCAACACAAACACTTGGGGAGCCCCTGGAAGAGGGACCAGATCTGCTCGGGAATGCCGACTAAAGACGGTTCGAGATGGAACATTTGGAGGTTGATGTTCTGATGGAGAAATGGAGGAAAGGCTCCTGCACCAGAGAAGGAACATGCAGTCACAGCATTGGGGGATGTAGAGTCTGTGTGGGCATAGTCAAGGGGCTGGGTTTGAAATCTCATTCCTTTTAGCCATTGAGTTCCTACTTGAAAAAATATTTTACCCCTTCTCATCACTGACTTTTTAATTTTAGCTGAAATATCACCTCCTCAGAGAAGCCATCTCCAACCACATATTCCAAAGTTGGTTATCCTGTTCTCTACTAGAATCCTGATTTCCCCGTTTATAGCACTTATCGTTTTAACTTTCATCAGTTTGCTTATTCGTAGACTCACAAGATACTGTAACTCTATGACACACAGTGTATTTTTTTTCATATTTGGTCGTCAGTAAGCAGTATAGCATAGGACAGTGGGTGCACAAGGCATAGACGACTTGGTTTGTATGAACCCGTTGCTTTGGTCAGCAACATACATGCATTGGTCATAATTTAGGAATAGGAAAACAAAATAATCCTGTTTGAGCACTGTGCCTCCAAGTGCTTTATTTATAGTCCTTCCAGGAAACTTAGAAGGTAGATCATATAGTCCCAATTTTAAGGGTGAGGAACCGAGATTTAAAGAATTTGGTGAATTTAGCCAAAAGAAAAATATACTAATGATGGGAAAACAATAATGAAAACCCATGTCTGTCTGTCTCCCATTCCAGTACTTTGAGAAACCATGACCCAGAGTCCACTAATCACAAGTAGTAGAGGCTGTGGGGGGCAACATCAGTGACTGCCTGCAGATCAAAGTTCTCGCTCCAAGTCACATGGTTCACCTTCTCAGCATGTTAACCATGCTCTGTGAATCTGAAAAGACCCACTTTAGTGTTCAATATATAAACTTCATAGTTAGCTAAGGAAGAGCATGACTTTATTCACTTGTTTAATTTTTATTAAATTCATGGCAAGCTAGTTATTGATTATAAATAAATAATCATTTCAAAATCAGATGTTTGCAGACAACTTAACAGATGCTGGGCTCTAGAATAGCAGTTAGTAAAGGCAACATATACTAACCCAAAATCAGAGCAAGGGATTCCTAAACACTTTATTCTTAAAGGCATTACACATAATGAAAACAATAGTAATGATATATGGAGGTACCTATAAAACCAAAACTAATAATATGTCAACATCAAAGGCCTAAGTTTGTGATAGTTGAAAAGGTAATTTTCACTCATCATACACTCCAAAGATAATTTCAATTTTCCCATTGTTCAGCTGTGAACATATATACTTCAACCTCAAATAGCTTAACTATTTCTCTGAGGTTAATATTCTCATCTGTAGAGTGGGCTGTGTCTTTTGAAAATAGCTCTAACAAAATAAAATCCTAGACTTATAATTGGGTACTTCTTAGTTAAAATATGGCCTGTTCTCCATCAGACTAACTTAAAAACTTCAGAAAAATCATATTGTAATCCATCTGTCAAAGGAGTAGCTGGACATTATGTATGTTAGATTCCCTTCCAATTGTGATACATCATGTTTTCAAATGTGCAACGCTCTGTCCAGATGTCCTGTTAAGGGAGATTCTCAACATCCTTATGATCCCAATTCTAAGGGACTCTCCCCAGTGTTGCTCTGAATATCAACAGTCACTAGCCAAAGGCCAAGGTCTTCTGTAAAATCGAATCATTTTGTGTGGTCACCATGAGTTTCTGCGAATATAAGATAAAGAAAGGAAGAAGCTCTTTGCAAATGATTTATAAAATACTTTTTCACTTTTATTTATAAATGTGAAAAGGGTGATTCGGTTTCCAAGCAAGTGTCATAGCCAGATTGGGGGTGACCTCTTTAGTTCCAACAAACGCTCAAGTTCTGCCTGCTGGAGATATCAGAATCAAATATTAGTCTACAGCTGTCTTAGCTCTTTGTGGCTTAGGGGACTGTGAGTTCTGTTGAGCCTACCTCTCAGAGAGCATGTCTAAAGCAAACCTACCTCTGCCTAGATAAAGTCTCCTTGGAACCTAGACTGTTTTCAAAGAGGTGACTTCACCAAAGAGGGCACTAAGGAGATGGTTTAAACAATTTTAAAAAAGCAAATGCTCTCAAACGGTGAAATTAGACATTTTTTCTACTTTGTACAAAACTGAAGAACTTGGATGAAATCCTGGGTGATGTAGAACACAGTAACACCCACCTTGGCTCTTTGTGCAAGATCAGATCTGACTGACAGAGCTAGGTGCATCCCTGCTCAGGAAAGCCGGGTTAGAAAATGTGATGAAGAGAGTGGCAGGCCGGGCGGTGGTGGCGCACGCCTTTAATCCCAGCACTTGGGAGGCAGAGGCAGGCGGATGTCTGTGAGTTCGAGACCAGCCTGGTCTACAAGAGCTAGTTCCAGGACAGGCTCCAAAACCACAGAGAAACCCTGTTTCGAAAAACCAAAAAAAAAAAAAAAAAAAAAAAAAAAAGTGTGGCAGCATATGGTGAACTCTAACAATCATTTTCATCATGGGAGAGACAGCACAGAACAAAACGAAGGCCGTGCTTTCGATAGGCAAGCTCACCCCAGAAAGATGGTGAGCACAAATGGGCAGAAAGTACTTTTCTGCCCATTGGCACAGGGACATTCCTTCTGCTCCCAAAGGAGACCCAGCAATGGGAGATTAAGAGGAGTGGGCAGTAATTCAGTACAGCTTTATTCGCACTGAAGCAACCAGTGCAGAGACACTGGTGCATTTTAGGCAGAGAAATGGCATACTTTTTATTTTAGAAACAACACTCTAAAATATCCATAGGAAACAGATTTGGATCAAAAGTACAATGGGTACTACTTTCAAAGGTGAAGCTAACTGCTCGGAGGCTGTAGTCAAAACTGATTGACTCCATAACATTGACCCATTTGGACTCTAAGAAGTTCATATATTCACCATCTTTGTCAAATGAATTACTGAGGGATTAAAAACATTAAATCCAAGGTTGGCTTCTAGAAGCAGGGTTCACAACACTATGATTAAGATATACACGCCAAAAGCAATCCATGAAAAGAAAACTTGGAGAGATGGATAACATAACAGAGGACAGAGTTCAAATCGTGAAACTTGAGACCAGAGACTGAATAGAATAAAATGAAACTGAAATTTTAGGGATAAAGACCTTTTTTAGAGTAGTAATGGGTATGAGGGTCACAAAAGTGTCTCAGAGGACTTGTGGATGTATGGATTAAGGAACCAGGTAGGAGGCGACACCATTCCTGGGATGGAAAATATTGCAGGGAAAACAGAATAGAAGAAGGTCCCTGTGATATGTCTGGGTGGTGGTGTCCAGTACAGACTTTAATTGTATATTCAGTTTGAAGCTCAAAAGATTCCCACTTGTGTCTCAGATGAACATATAATTTGTCTTTCAATCTTCTCTTTTGAGCAGAAGGCTCAGTAACCACACTGCTACAACAGATCCTCATTCTGGAGCGCCAATCTCGCCTTGCTGTGCTGATCTCCAAATACTCAGGTTCATGCTTGCTGCCCCACACTAAGCCCCTTTACGCCTCCCAATGTGTAGCTCCCACCTGGCATGATGGCTGTGTGTCTTCACATACACCCTTTAGAAAGCTTTGTCTCACAGTCAGGCCCCAGACACATACATTACCGAATCATTCAGCCTATGGTCTCTTGGGATAGCAACCCTATTCTCAATCCTTTACCATTAGATAAACATTAGGGAAAAGAAAGGGAATTAAACCTTTCTGCAGCTCTCCCGGGACACTTACCAAAATAGGCTACCTCGTCAAAACAGCATTTAAGTAAATGGGTGAGCAACATTGAGGAGGGAGCCTGGGGAGAAAGTCAAAGCCGCAGACTGAGAAAGCAGCAAGAGAAACCAAAAATATAAACCATATTCCTGGCTTTGGTACTACAAAGTGCAGAACAGAACCAGGAAAAGGCCACTTTCCTCCCTTTTGCCCCAAGCTAAGCCAGAGTCTTTTGTTCTGGCCTGGTAAAGTGAGGAAGACTGGGGGAGCATTATAATAATCATGATGTGTGATGCTTTCAGATTTCCAAACTTACTTCCTGCCTGGCATTTCATTTTGGTCTTTAGCAGAAGACTTGACAGGGAAATGGAAAGGCTTACTATCCCCATTTAATGTACTGCGCACTGAGAGCCAGAGCTCTGAAGTTACTAGTCTGTCTTTACACAGGGCTGCCACATTAGCACATAGAGTGCTGCTCCCGTGGAAAAGAAGTAGGCCTGTCCCATGTTCTTACAGGGTCTGAGAGACAACAGGACAAGGAGTGGAGCTGATGTGGTAAAAGGAAGTCAGGTGTCTTGTTGTCTGCTAATGGCACAGGTACATGTAAGGTAGTGAGCTCCCTGTTCTCAGTTGAGTTTAAAGAAAAGTTAGATAGCATTGTACTTTAGAAAGAACTCTGCTCTAAATAGGAGATTGAACTCAATAATCTCTAAAATTTTCTATCTTTCTACTTATTATTGAATATCTGCCAAAAACCTAAACATCATATATATGAATATATGACATATATATATATATATATATATATATTCCCACACATATGTAGGGCATATCTATGTATAATGTATAATGTTATTTGTTAATGTTATTCAAATATATTTAATATGGAAGTAATATATTAATGTCTGTAAGATGACCATGTAAGGAGAAACTATGATTGACTCTAGAAGGAAAAAGCAATTTTCAGTGACTGATATACTTAAACTTGAAAATAGTTCAGTTCTTTAAAACAAACCACACATAATCTTTGTGTGAAATATTTAAGAGGAGAAAAATTCCTTTTTTTTCTGAACTGTAAAATTATTCTTTTCTAACATTGGTGTGTATGTGTGTTTGAATGTTTCTCTATACGACAATCAAACATATTTGTATGTTGCTTTTGTATTTTTTCCTTACTTTCTTTTATTTTCTATTTTGCCAAGGGAGTTGTGGCAGCATTTAAAATAAAAAAACTACCTAAAGACTTTCATTTCCAGAAAGTACTCAAAATAGTTCTCAGCAGCAGAAAGTGTCTGACAGGTGATCTTGGGTGTCGTTCCCTGCACACTTAAGAAATCCTTATAATACTACAAAGATCATGTGGTGACATGATTGGTCTAGACTCCTTAGAATAATCTTGCACAGATGTGTAAGGTGCTTCATGTTTTAAACAGTGCTTGAGGTAACTTCTGTACACGGTTTCCCTGGCAACCATGTAATTACAGGAAACAACATTTTTCTCTTGGGTCTCATCCAGTGCAGGTACACAGCAGGAAAAACTTTTGTCCTCATAACACTAAAGGAGCATCAGTGATCCTTTGACATCTAAAGATGTGTGCAGAAATAGCATCTCCATTGTCCTAATTCACTGAGTAATAGGACCTTCCATATTCTGGTTGTTTCCCTTTTAATAATTCTGTGGTTTGTTTACATGGAAAATCAAAATTAAGCTGTAATGACACACTTTTTAAAGGCTAGGGAAATCACCAGGAATACAGGGTTCCTCTCTGCTTCTACCCTTTGGTCTGTGAAATACGCACAGTTTAACTGAACTTGGGAAAGCTCTTCTTCCCAGGACAGCAGATTCTATCATCTGTGGATTTCCTGCTTAGGTCTCAGGGCAACCAAAAAGCATCCAGGCAGCAAGATGGCAGGAAGCCTTCTGTAGTATTTAGTGCACAGTATTTAACTGAAGGAAAAACCCTTGAATAGTGGATACAGCAGAAGTCAGAGGAGTGAAGTTACTCTGTAGAGCCAGGTAGGAATCTTTGGTTTTCTTTGGACTTAAAGTCCCTGATATTACAAACTGTTAGATATGGTGAGTTATCATCCATAATCATGAAATTTCAACCCTACCAGGTGAGTGCATTGACCTGGCATGGTAGGTTTGGGCAAGGCAAACTCTATCAGGCACCTATGTCCTGTGGTGCAAGCCTGGCAAGCAGAATTAATAAAAGAGGGACTTAGGAGTGGTTGGGAAGGTACATCTTCTTATAAAACTAGAAGAAGAAAAAAAAGCTCCAGACTTGCTAAACATGTTGCCTGCCAATCAAGATTATGGTTATACCATCACTTTTTATAGTGACATTTTATTTGTGTTTTAATAAATAAAGTGTGCCTGAAAATTGGAGGGTAAAGCTAGCCATACTAGTCAGTCATAGAGGCCAGGTGATGGTGGTACACATCTATAATCCCAATAGCCACACTATTCAGCCATAGAAGCCAGGGAGTGGTGGTGCACAGCTTTAATCCCAGCACGAGAAAGGACAATAATGCAATAGGAGATTGGAGTTCATCTGCTGTCAATCTGCATCACACTGAAGAGAGGATAGCCCAGTCTTTGTAAAAACTCTCTAGTGGTTGGTTGTTTGGGTTTCTGATCATCAGATTGAACCCCAGTATCTGTCTCTGGGTTTTTATTATTCGAGCCACAACATTTTGTCTAGAAGGAAGGCTTAAATACTTTTTCTTTATGCACAAGTTCTTTTACATAATATTATCAGTCAGAGTAAACACTATGTACTGTGCAATAAGTTGTTTATAACCAATTCATATGCATGTATCATACCAAATGATATGCCTGTCTAACTGAAGTTTGTAAGATTTTTACATTATCTTTCATATCAACAATTTCCCTTTCTGCTTTAACTTTTATTCTTTAATAATAAAATTTAAAAAGTATTCAAATATCAAAAAAAAAACCTCTTTCCTAAGCAGCATAGCTAACTTTACATGCAGGGAAATGAACACAAGAATGGAAATCAGGAGGAGTGAAGGGCATGAACCTTCACTCAGTCAGATAGCCAGCAAAAAAAAGTATAAAATATACAATGGCAGCCAGGCATTGGTGGTGCATGCCTTTATCCCCAGTACTCAGGAGCTAGAAGCAGATGGATCTATCTATCTATCTATCTATCTATCTATCTATCTGCGGAACAAAGGGAGAGTGAGACTGCCGTGTTAGCTTTCTGATTGTGACAGCTGGCAGGATGCAGAAGGATGAGTGCGAATTAGATCTGTGCTAAACAACCCTTCCTGGCATCAACAAGCTTGGGATGCACAGGAAGGATAAGCTGTGGGAAGGAAGAGAGTCAGGCAAAAGTCAAGAAATCTACTCCTTGGGCAAAACTTTTACCACAGAAGAAGGGAAAAGTCATGATTTGGCATGCAGTTGGGGATCTTCATAGTGGCCAACACAGGCAATCATGCTAGTCGGAAGATATTGCTTCCAAAATGCTGAAATTTGGAAAGATTTTTTTAAAGGTCTTCTCCCAGCCTAGCTCCTTAAACTGTGTGAACGGGGATGATAGGATTCATCTGAGTGCTATGGAAGTAGAGAAACTGAGTCAAACAAGTCATCAAAACAAGGCTGATGAGACAATATAAGGGAAGTTAGGACCCGATGGACTGACACGTGGGTATCACCAGTTGAAGTCTTCATTAATACCAGGGACTGCAAAGCAACAGAGCCAGGACAGGTGTCACTGAAGGGTCTGGGCGTAAAATAGGCAATTCGATGATCCATTTGTCAAGACAGGTAGATTGGTCACTGTAGAGTTAACCAAGTCAATCACTCCATTTGGAAAACACCTGAAGCCATTGGCATCCATGTGCACACGCGTGTGGACACACACACACACACAAATGAAACTTATAGAATATTATTTTTAAAGAAAGATTATAACTCAACAGGAACCTCGTTGAAACCGGTCTGAACAGGCATAAACCGGAGCGAACCGGTCGAAACCTGTCTGAACCGGTTTGAGCCAGTTTAAACCTGTCTAAACCGGTTTGAACTGGTTGGAACGGGTTTGAACCGGTTTGAGCCAGCTTAAACCTGTCTAAACCGGTTTGAACCGGTCTAGGCCGGTTTGGACCGGTTTGAACTGGTTGGAACCGGTCTAAGCCGGTTTGGACCGGTATGAACTGGTTGAAACCGGTCTGAACCGGTCTGAGCCGAAATGAACTGGTCCAAACCGGTCGAAACTGATATCTGAGTGATGTCAGATAGCAAGAGGAGAGATGGAGGAAGAACATATCTATATTTCCGATGATCTGATCTACATAATAGCTTTACCAAGGAAAGATGATTATTCTTAATTTTATGAATGAGAAATCTGGTTCCCAAACCTACCTTGCTATTGCTTGAAGATTTTAGTAATAATTAACCATGACTCTTAACTACCTCTGGGTTAGAGGTTTTGCTTAGCTTTCTTTAGAAAACTCATGTCCAAGATTATTTTTTTAGTTTGTCATTTGTTGGGCTCTGTGAGATAATAGCATCTTCCAGTTCCTCACACTGGAATAAGTTTCCTAAGCTTTGATTTGATCATCATGAAACTAAATTGCACCTAATACTGTTAGTACCTCATAGGGTCACAGTAAATAGTACCCTGTATAAATAAAGTAATTAGTAACTTCCAGCTTTAAGGTGGATTCTTGGCAAAAAAAAAAAAAAAAAAAAAAAACAAAACAAAAAAAAAAAACTGTTGTTATTATTGGTATCCAAAGTCTGATATAAAGTTTCCATGTACCCCTGGACAAATTGTTTAACTCTGGCTCAGTGTCTGGCCCATAACAGACACTTAAGAAGTGATTATAGAATAAACAATTGAATAAGTGAACAATTGTCTTAAATCCAGTGGCCTTAAATTTTCATTTTGTGAAATGGGGGCATTTGATTCAAAATGCTAATAGCCAAACACTTATTGTGTACCACTGTGTTTTCACGTGGTTGAGACATTTTAATCAGAGTAAGAACGGTATGCTAATTGCTCATCTATCTCCTAATCCGACAGACGAGGAACTAGAGCATGAACAGAAAGCAAATCCTAGTGCTGTCTTTCTTCACCCATAGGTGACTCTCAGCATGAACACTTGTGTTCATGTCCGTTTATTGTACACAATGGTGTTGGATGTTTGGGTCCATGTCAGGAAGTTCTGAGGGGTAAATCATATCGTATGTTAACACAAGCTGAAAGGCTAGGGGTCTCGGTGGCTTAATGGCAATAGATCTGCCATGCATAATAAGAAAAACACATGTTCTATCTGTGCTGGTATAAGAGGCTTTGATTGGAATGTCACTAGAAAAGAAAGAAATAGGAACTTTCTCCAGATGGCAGAGTGTGCCAAGCAAAAGCCAGGCTTGTGAATTAAAGAAAGCCTGAACTAAGCCCTTAATCCTGTACATGTGTCTAGTCTTTTCAGGTTTACAAAGCTCCTTCCTGTGTGTGATCATATTTGGGCCCCAGTGCAGCAAGCAAGATAAAAAGGGTCTAATGAAGTTGATCTGGCTAAAGGGGGACTCAAGAGAGACCAGCTAGGT
The DNA here is from genome assembly GCF_950005125.1 of Chionomys nivalis. NCBI lineage: Eukaryota > Metazoa > Chordata > Mammalia > Rodentia > Cricetidae > Chionomys > Chionomys nivalis. The sequence continues at coordinate 36,705,693 of NC_080096.1, read as the reverse complement.
TTTCAGGTCCACTGTTATGAGGGCTTTGTAATTCTGAATCTCCAGTGGTATCTTGATATATTTAAGTTGAACGGATAAAAGCCCTGGCCGCTGAGTTATGTACATATCTGACAGTACTTCCCATGAGACACGTGCCTGTCCCAGAAGGACCAAGAACATACTTGCTGAGCTCCCTTCCTTGAGGTGCTAAACAAAGTCAGGGTGAAGCTTTAGATGGCAGGATAAGAAGTGATGTGGGTCACCGAGTCTAACTGATATGAAGAGGAAAATGAACCATGAGATTGGAAGTGAATCCGAAGGTTAGAAGTTTGGAGAATCTGCAGAAGTTAGGATTTGGAAGTAAGTCAAGGCAAGTGGCTCCAGGATGACCCACAAGAAGTAGCAGATTAGATTGCCACTTCTCAATACCAGCAGCTCTGTACAATTTACCAGATATTGCAACTGTACTGAGAAAGAAGCACATATCAGCCTTCTTTAGTTTACAGCTAAGGCAGTCATTAAACAAGTACATTCTTAAGAAGCAGAAGTTGTCTCATATAACAAACTAGAAAACTTGATGTGGATTTTAAATTCAAGTGTGGTACCTTTTGACATTTGACTTTTGAATTGAGCTATGAAGGGCAAGTTGATTTAAAGGGGAAAAAGGGAACCAGAGATGGTGGCACACACTGTTAATACCCACACTCTGGAAGCAGATGCAGGCAGTTCTCTGTGAGAAGGCCAGATTGGTCTACATAGTGAGTTATAAACCAGCCAGGGCTATATAATGCCACCTTGTCTCAAATGAAAGGGAGTGAACAGTGAATAAGTGGGTAGAAAATTTGTTGTAGAAGTTGAGGGCAATGGGAGCAAAGACTAGATGACAGAAGGTTCTGTGGCACATTTGTGAACTAAAAAGACAGGAGTGTGGGAAAGCCAGCATAAGAAGATGAGGCTTAAAAAGTAGGTGGACCCAAATGATACTGGGCATTCTAGGCCATGTGACACATTTGCGTCTTTTTACCTCACAGCCTTCAGAAGTGTGAGAAGTGCGGACCAGATTTGTATTGTTAAAGGATATGTCTGTTGTATCCAGAATGAACTGGAGGTATGCTGGGCTATGCAGTCATTGAGATGCACCAACCAAGAGAGCAAGGGAATGATCCAGAGATGAAGAAGGTTGTTGATGAGAGTACGACAGGTAGCAAAATCAATCTGAAACCCCAGGATTCAGAACTGGCTTTTCTCAAAACCACCATTGAGTGTTAAAGCCTGGTCCAAAGTTATGAACTAACGTGTTACATAGAACAACCTGTTAGAATCTGTAATAAAGACTCGCACAGCAAAGGAGATGTTTGACTTTACCAGTCTCACAAAACAGAAGAAAATGCCAGTTATGGCATTCAAATTGTCATAGCCATCATTTGAGAATACACACACACACACACACACACACACATATTTCATCTCCATTGTATAGGTAAGTAAATTAAGGCTCAGAGAGCTAGTAGATAAAGCCAAGATTTGTGTGATGTGAATTAGACTCCACGTTCAGAGCTTCTGCCTTTAACATTCCCTTTATGAAATAGCATCAAATGAGAGGAAAACAGCAAGCCAAGGGGAGAAGAGGCCCGTGGAGACAGCTGATTCCAAAATGTAACTGAATTGCTATGGTACTCCAAGCAGAACTTTATTGCATTTCTATGCCAAGGGTCTAAATTGATCTCTAAGTCCATCTGACCCAGCTATCTCCTTCCAGGAATGCATATTAAAATTAGGGTGAGAGCCCAGAACCATCAGATCCAGTCTCAGGGCACCTTTGCCAGAATTCTAGTTGAAATTTTTAATTGAGTTCAAACCCCTGTAAACAGGGATGCACTAATCTGAATGTTGATTAAGTTTTCATCCTAACTGCACATCTTGAGCTCCAGTGATAGGCCTGACTGTCCCTTCTGACACTGGTCTAGCTTCGTCCTTCAGTCAGTGGATGTACCTACACAGTAGGCGAGAAGAGGGGAAGATAGAGGAGATGGCACTCACTCTTAAAGCTATTAGCTGAGATTAGTTAGTGGATGGTTTTCAAAGCATGGTCAGTCCTACTATGCACTTTTAAGACTTTTGAAAAATAGAATGAATACATCTGGATATTGCCATGATGACTAACAATTTCGGGCAGCATTCTGACTCTAAACTGTAGAGGCACATAAGAAACCCACAGGTTTTCCAAGAGTCTCCAGAGTTCCTGAGGATGTTGAACTACTTCTGAAGGTTCTTCCACATTTCAGACACTGTGATTCTTTGAGAGGCATAGATGGACGCCAACTACCCTGTCTCTCTACATACTAAATGTCTTCTCTTTGAACTGCTTATGAAATAAAAGAAAGCTAGTACACTGTGTCAGGTCAAAAGTGTCTGGGCCTTGAGAACCTGCCAATCATTTACACTAGTTGATATATCAGAGGACTGAATCTTGCCAGCTACAAGAAAAGCAAGAATGGGTGTATGTCTCCATCTAATGCCATTAGAGGACTCCATTTAAATCATCTATCAGTTAAGTTTTTCTACCAGAACTCAAACTGACCTAAGTAGAACATTTATACAATTGTTTTTTTTCTCTGTGTGTGTAACAAAACAATTCAGCTATGAAAAGCAGAGATTGTTCCAATTTTAAAACACAAAGCAAAGCAAAACAAAACAAAAACCCAAACATCATTTTCATATGAAGTGCTCCCAAAACTTCTCTCTCAATCTTTTCATTATTGCAGGGCCTTACCCTTTTCACTATGGCTACCTTATTCTGCATGTAGCGTTTCAGGTTTCATGAAATGCTGTTACAGAACTACAGCTTCCTTCTTTGAAAATCAACATTTTGGCAGCCCCTTGCTGTTCCATTTTTGAAGGTGCTCAGGTCTGCTGCCCTCATTCATCTAACGGCAGGAGATGATTAGGCAGTGACAGAGTTGTGGTCCATTCTCATTATCTCATAGTGAGGATGCCTCCTTGGCTGGAGAGGGGCAGGGGAAGGGATTGAAAGGGGTGACTGGAGGCCACAGATCCCATAGAACTCAGAAAACCATTCTGCAATGTCCAGTTCCCAATAGCTTATACTTTTTATATCTTTGATCTATTGTATGGAAATTTGATTATGTATATGAAATTTTCAAAATACACTCAGTTATTTTTTATTTTATTCTATAGTATCCATCTTCTGATAATAACATCCAAATATTACTTGGGAAGATGACTTCTAAACATGTAGTTTAGAGGACTGTCGCCCTCAGAGACAGGAATGGGACACATGACTTCCTCACATTTATTCATCATCGTACATCATTCCCATGTACTGTAACTTCATATTTATATTAGCAATAATTTGTTTGGTAACTACTCATGTCCAAGGTAATTTTAGTTAACTTCAAAGACTCTCTGTTTTTTTAGTTTATCCTTTGTATTGATTTTATAAAATCTCCAGTCTAAAATGAGAAAGAAAAAAGCCTTTCAAGTGAATTTACTTGAATTTATTATTCTCCAAGCATCCAAAGTACAAACTATGATTACATGGACTGGAAATAAAGGAATGAACAAGGCATGGTTCTCTGGATAAGTTTTTTCTTCACAAGACCTTCATGATACATTGAGAGCCTAGAGGTGTTGCGAAACCATCTTGAATATTTGTAAGTCACAAGTGAAAAGACAAATGTAGGTCCATAAAGAAAGTCAAGGATGAATACTCTGAAGATAAAAATATGGCTAACAATGTGTTAAATGTTTAGGTACCCTATTGTGTGGCTTTAAATGCTCTAACCATAGTGATTAAATAGAAAAATCCTCATAAAGTTATAGATTTTATATGACCAGAAGTTGACAAAATGTTAGAAAGGTCCTAATTAAATTTTGTATTTATATGTAATTACACACACACACACACACACACACACACACAATTTATTAGCTGGAAGATGTCCTAATGAGGTTCATTCATGTTACGAAAGTTTGGGGCTCAGGCTAAGTTATTTCTGGGCCAAGTCTGAGAATAGTATACGTATAAGAATGTGTTCCTTTCCCCCATACTCCAATGTTTGCTGAAAGCTAATACAATATGTTCTACAGCAGACAGGAAGCATTCATACTCTTCATCACTCTGACAAATACCCAACAGAACAAATTAAAGGGAACAATTGTTTATTTGGGCTCACTAGTTCAGAAGTGTCAGCACATAGACTTGGCTCCTTGATTCTCAAAGATACAGAATGTCATGGGGAATGGTAATCTGACAGAGAATTTCTTTCATGAAGGATAGGAAGTGGGGTGCGACTGGGCAGCACAAGAGACACACTCTCAGTTACTTCTGTTCTCCAGCTAGGCTTCACTGTGTACAGTTTCCAGAACCCCAAAAATTGTGCTACTGTCTGGAGACCAGACAGTCAACACATAAGCCTGTAAGTTGAATTTCATTTCAAATCATAACAAGAGATCTGTTCTTGGGAGAGTTCTTTATACTTGTGTGGTATATGCATACATATACAATTGCAAACTCGTTGTTGGGCTCTGTGGGCAATGGGAAAAAAATCGTTTATAGTTGTAACAGACAAGAATGAAGTTCAAAGTAAATTAGATTCAAATGTGTACTGAATCATATATGCTGAGAACATAGTATGGTGATATAAAAATATTCAAATATTTTAAAAATACAAATATTCAAATCAGCTCGATTCTGGGTTTATATGTTCTAAATCTATATGAAAACATTAAAAACATGTCCAGTCTTACATTCTTCTAATTCAAATACTGAAGTCTGGAGTTTGGAAATGCAGGCAGTAAACATTATTTTTAAAGAACTCTGCATTTCCTCTGGATTCATGACTAACCTGGATTCCAGAAACCCATCTCCATATCATTCTTGGGCAGTTTTGAGTTCTAGATTCTTCCAGAACGATGAGAACAGCACTTTTGCCAGACCCTTTGAGACCTTCTAGGCAGATTAACCCCATATATTGGCATTCTGCTAGCTCTTTGAAAGTCTCAGTGGCTCAGAAGAAGGTTTACATTTAGAATCATATGGCATGGCTTTCAGTTGTACTTTAGTTATCTGGAGGCTGAGAGGTCTCATAAAAGTTTATTTAATCTCTCAAAGTCTAGATTTTATAGGTTTATCCATGTATAAAGTACAAAAGTTGAAAAGCCACTGTTTTCTGTGCCAAGAATAGATTGTGCATATGTCTAGTACAGTAATTATCATTTTATGCTTTTGTATTTTTCTGTTTAATTTAAGCTATGTGTTATTGTAGAAAATTTTATAAATGGATAAAAATTATGTTATAGATCCAAGCTGATATGTGTTTGTATCTTAAGTCTATCTCTAAGTACAAGCTGTCTAACTATATGTATTAGCTCCTTTTCATATTAACTTAACAAAGCACAAGCATAGACAACTTAAAGCAGGAACAATTTCTTTTATCTCACTCCCTATGCTTGCTTGTCCCCATTCACTTGAGCAGGACATCATGATGGTCGGAACATGTGCAAAAGGGGGTTCTCCACCTCATAATAAACACAAGAACGAGGAAGGAATTATTGATCAGGTATAGCCTTCAAAGCTGTAGCCCTAGTAATAGGCTCCCTCCAACTAAACCCCCTCCGTAAGTTTTTAGAATCTCCCAAAACAACATCTCCAGTCAGGAACTGACTATCCAACAACACATGTGCCTGGGGAGTACATCTCATATTCAAACCATAGCACTGTGAGGAAACTGTTTCTGTTCTGAGAATCCATTTGTTTATAGAAAAGTAGAAACAGTAATTCATACCTAGTTCCTAGGCTTGTACTAAAGATTAAAGACACGTATCTCTTAGATAGTAGCTGGTACATAGCACGTATGGTTTATATTATACTATACTATACTATACTATACTATACTATACTATACTATACTATACTATACTATACTCTCTATACATTATGATCCCCCACTGGTCCTGAGGGATAAGTTACAAGGTTCATTGGATCCTTGGAACCTTCACTAGTATGGGACTGTGTGTATAGAACACTTCCTTTTATGCATATATAGTTTAAGGTAAAATTTAATGTGTAAATTAGTCACAGTAAGAGATAAACAACAGTAAGTAATAACAAAATACAAGTTATATCAATAATTGTACAAATTCACTATTCTTGTGCTTTAGAACCATTGCTAAGTAACGTAAAGTAAATAAACACTAACAATGTGTTATCACAACAGTTGATCTGATAACTGAGATGGGAAGTAAGTGACAAAATGACAAATAGGTGGTATCTTTGCTTTCTGTTACTATAACAAAAGTACCTCAGGGGAGAAAGGGCTTGCTTGACTGACAGTTCTAGATTACAGCTCATCAGGGCAGGGAGGACAATGCTGCAGAAGCTTGAAGCTGTTGCTCATACCACATCAGGGGGGAATGAATTAATGTGTGTGCACTCAAATCACCTTCTTCACTTTACATGGTTCAGGACCCTCTGCCTAGGGAATGGTTCCACCCACAGTGGGCAGGTCTTCTCTCCTGAATTAAATAATCAGGATACTCATCAACATGCCCACAGTCCAGCCTGACTAGACAGTCTCTCATTGAGACTTTTTTCTTGATTATGTCAAGTTGACAAGTACCACATATAAATAACATGCATAGGTATATAATATACACTGAACAATGAGATGATTCACACTTCATGTTAGATGGACAAGGGAATGACAGACTTCATCCCAATGCCCCAAAACAGTATGCAATTCAAACTTTAGTATTTATTTCTTGTATTTTCCATTGACTGTTATCAGATTATAATTAAGCAGTAGTAGGTGAAACTGCTACCATCGATAAGGAACTGTGGTAAATGTTACTGTGTTGTTACTGGCTTTTGTTATTGTTGTGATTGTACCACATATAGCCTTCAGTGACTATGATGGTGATGATGATGATGCCATCTGCTAGAGTAGAAGAGCGAACATTTGGAAGGATGTAGGACAAAGCGACTATTCTTTAGGAGCTTCCTGTCTGATTTGGTTTACAACCATGTATCTAGTAAATAATGAAGCTGGGCTTTGAACTACAGTTAAAGAATTTTAAAATACCTTTCTGTTGCCTACTATGTCCCTATCTTATAGTCTGTGTGTGATGTCGTTGTCATTAATTGTTTATGTCTGTCTTCTCTACTAAACTGAATTCCTCGAGATTCAAGTTCTTAAAACTCCCCTTTATCTCTTGAGTTCCCCAAACAGTCCCTAATTCAGTTACCCTGGATGTGTTGCTGTGTTTCACAAAAACAGTACACTGGCCTGTGTGTCCCGTGCTTCTGCCCTCGCAGGCAGAGCCACTACCCCAGTGTTTTCATCCCTTCCTCTGCATCCCTTGTCCCCTCCCCCTCTCCCTATTACAGTTCTGCAGTGAGTGATTCCCTCTGTCATCTCACCGTAAATTGATGACTCGAGCCTGCTGATGCGCTGAGCCACATGGCTAATACATCAGCTAAATGGATGCCGAAAACACCACCTGCTCCTTCAGGCAAATGGCACTTTGGAAAATGGAATGTGTAATCAATAGAATTAAGCCTTAAGCGGTGTCCATACCCATGTCCCAGCACAGAGCCTTGGCAGGCAAACAGTGGGGAGATTTTTTTTTTTCCTTTTTTTCCCCAACCCTTTCCAAAGTGTGTGACTCGGGACTCATTCAGCCTGTTCATTTGCCATCACCACAGTCAACAGCCTCAAAAGAGCTGTCTCTTTTCTCCCTACTAACTCAGGTGTTTCTGCCACGTGGCCTTTACACCCTGTCCTGGAATCTTAGAGGCAGTTTCCAGCATGTTTTGTGAAGCCCAGACGTCTGCGTATACCCCAGACTACAAGCAGTGTGAAATCAGACAGAGCTGAAGTAACCTTGGGAAGGCACTTAGTCAGTCTTTCTGGACAGTGATTATGAGCATATGAGCACATGAAGGTATTCTACAAATGACAAAGTGTCACACGAATGCCAGTCTCCGTCATCATCATTATTATAAGGGTAGGTGTGTGGCCTCCCTTCCCATTTTCCTTTGGCATCCACCTGAGGAAGTAGAATTTCTGACATAGAGCAGAAAGGCCTGGCTTGTCTTTGCTTTTTCTAGGTTTGTCACAAAAAAAAAAAAAAAAGAAAAGAAAAGGAAAAAGAAAAGATATTATTAAGCAGAATTCTGAGAACTAGAAGGAATTTAAGTATCACTGCTAAAACCCATCTCCACCCTCTATTCTCATTACAAATTTAAAAAGCAAAGACTCAGTAGAGAGAAGGATTTCACTTCTAGATTAGCACCTGTGAGGACTGGTATCTATGGTTCTAGCTTGGTGTAGGAGATTCTTCCTGTAGCTTCTGGCCAGCAACTCTTTAGGACAGCACAGGATGGAAAACAATGGCATGCGCCTGTCTGGGCCAGGCAGTCATCGGTCAGGAGTCCATCCGTCCGTGTGTCATGTCCCCCTCCCCGCATGCCCACTGGCTTTGGTTCTCATCATCACCCTGAGCAATCTCTTCCCATCGCCATCCTCTCATCCTCTTTCTGGGAAGTGAAAGTTTTTCCAACTGTATTGATTTGCTTGGAGTGCAAAGGGACTCTTCTGGGTGGTCTCATAACACTTCTCCTCATCCCTTGCTGGACTTGAACTTTTCCCGACCAGCCTTGGGATGAAGACCCTGCCCTGCAGGCTTCCTTCTAATATGAAAATTGCCCAGTTCTTTGACCTCCTTGTGTTGATACAGCAAACAGTGGATCTGAATATTCAGATAAAGAGGCTGGGAGAGATTCTTGCCCCTCCAGCCCCAGGGAGCCTTCTCTGGTCACTCAGAAGCCTCCGCGTGCCAGCAGGAAGAAGCCTTGGTTTTTGCCACATCTAAGCCTAGCAGCAGCCCGCACATTCTCTGAATAACTCAATTCAAGAGCAAAAAACAACTATGGTCTGACTCAATGAGACCGACTATCTGGCAGCCTCTGAGAGGGTTGCAGGCTACACACTAAAGGAAGTGGAACAGGGGGACTCCCACTGCAAGTGCTGACAAGAGATAGAAATGGAGGATAGAAATGGACGGGTTGAAGGTTACTGACGAGCAACAGTTGGCCTCAGTGTCAGTTACAAGGGAAGAAAAGTTGCTGAGGGAAACCGAAACATGACGTAACCCTTACCAACAGAAATGAGTTAATTGTTTTGGAGAAGGGGGAAAGGCCCCAGGTTCTTGCGTCTGCTGGTATCTTGCTAGGGACTTTCGACAACACTTACACTAAGGCTTAGTTTACACTTGTGTGAAATGAGGGAGACAATACTTTCTCTGCTTGGTTACAGGAAGATTGCTTAGCCCATGTTTGTCTCTTAGCAAGTAGCTGCTCAATACATATTTATTATTATGAAAATTGTCAATACTATCATTAGCAAGTATGTAGAAGTAGAACCAATGAATCAGTAGCTAAGTAGAACCTTTGACGTCATTTTGGCTACTTGTTTGATTGGCTGCATGTCATAAAATACACCCTCTACCTCAGTCACTCCACTCTTTGTGTGACTCACATGACAAACAGATTCAGAGAGAAACAAGGCAATGCTGATAGCCAGTGACCATGAAGTCCCAAAGGCAAAGACTGAGTTGCTGTCTTAATTTGGTCTATTGGAAAAAATACCACAGACTGGTGACAAATGAATAACAGAAATGTATTTCTCACAAACATAGAGGCTGGGCCTTTAAGATCAGGTGCCAGCATGGTCAGACCCTGGTCCAGACCACAGACTATGGTTGGGTGCATCGTCTTATTTCCTTGCTCTTCTAACCAGCTCCTTGGGGCCTATTTTCCTAGAGCTAGCACTCTCATTTGGGAGGACGTGGCCTTTGTGAACCAATTACCTCTCAAGATTCCACTTCCTAATTCCATCCCATTGGAGGTTAGAATTTTAATATATGAATTTGGGGGAATTCAGGCAGGCTTCATTCCATTCCATGAGGTGTGTGTTTGCTTCTTGCACTGTATCCTTTATCTGTGGCATTCTGTCCTCAGTGGAACAAGGTTATTGACATTGTTTTACCAAATTTAACATTGTCGTGGCAGAAAGAAGGAAAACACACATGAACAAATGGATAGCAAACAAGGGGACAAGGTAGTTGTAGATTTTATTCCAAGTAGCTGGACGTCTGCAGAGAGGAAATGGGTTTCCTACCCATGTGGTAGGCCTGCTTCACTCTAGGCACTGTCAGCACGACCAGCAATCCAATAAGGCAGTGTTCCGGCTGCGCCATTAGCTCATTAGGTAGAGGCGAGTGTCCGCATTGATCTGTTTATCTCCCAGGCCCTGCTGCTGGAGAAAGGCCAGCTGTTCCTGAGAGCTGCCTCTCCCCTTGACTCATCAGAAATCATCAGGAGAATCGGCTCCTTTGTCCCTTTCAACTTCAAGGTCACTCCAGTGCCAAGCAGGAGATGGGCCACAGTGCTTTCTGGGGCTTTGCTCACTCCGTCCCCTCCTTTTCTCTTTTAACTTTCCCCCACCCCGGAGTGACCTCCATAGAAATGAAAAGGACTGTCATTGGAAATGCCAGAATTTACAAGTGGAAAAATACCCACTTGAACCAGATGTCCCTTTTTGCCTGCTAGGAGTATGGCCTTGGGGAAGTCGCAGCCCCTCTCTGAGCTCTGATTTTCCTTCTTCGCAAATCCACTAAGAGCACCTGTATCTTCAAGTCATTGTGAGGGTTCGATGAAATGGCCTGAGAAAGGGCAGGCGCATCTTCCAGCTCAGCCTTCCTCGCTGCCATCACTAAGAGAAGCTGTTCTTTTAAGCTGAAGAATCCAACTATTCATTGGGCCTGGAACATGGGGGTTTTGTAAGCTTTGTATGCAAGCACCCTGGATAATCTAGGCATTATGTAAATAATGTGTTTCCTGGGTGCCACCTTAAGAATAGACATTACCAAGAATGTGGGGTTTTCTGCGCTGAATTTAACCAGTTAACTCTGTCAGCAGCTTATCTGTCATGCCACAGGTTCCCTGTTGATTGGAAACTAGATTGCCTAACAGAGTACAAGTTAATTTGAATTAATTGTTTTGAAAATAAGAAATATTATTAAAATACCAAACATGCATCCTTTTAGTCAACAATGCCCACCTGACATAGCTTCTACCAGGTGATTTTAACAAAATTCACCTTTTAGAACTACTAGAATCACAGCCTTCCTGTTTGATTCCATGACTCAAAATTGACGGTTTCTATATTCTGACACTTTCTCCTCTACTACTGCTGACATTTTACTTCAATATTATATTTTATATAGTCACTATAAAATTCTATAGAGGTAGAAGTTTCACTGCTGCTAATTCCACAAACTCTCTGTGTTTATTAAACTCTTATCACTATACATTTTCAATAAAATGGGTATCATACTATATTATTTTAGCATCGTCATTTCCGTGTTCCTAAATAGTCTTCAAAAATGTATATATTTAGGAGTTCCACAATATTCCATAATCTGGATGTGAATATTTATGTCATCATTCTATCTCTTTCAACATTTACATAATTCTCTATTTTTTTATTATTATGGTTTAGGGAACACACTTACATGTGTTTGAGTCTCTGATTACTCCCTTAAGCTAGCACTCATTCAGTCCTTTTCAAAAGCACTGATAACTTGCTATTTATCTTTAAAGAGCCCACCACCCACTAAGTTCTGGGTTTCATGCTGTTTTAGAGGCTGGGGTACCCCCTGGTGGAGGCAACAGAACATGGCCCCAAACTGTTACAAATACCCTGACATGGGAATTCAGAGTCTATGCACACAATCTTCTGAAAGTGGCTTTTGCAAAGTTTGTCTGTCATCACTTCAGGTTTCCTTTGGATAGGAAAAAATCAAAGACATGAAATGTGCCCCTGTGCATGCAGGTACACATGTACATATATGCAAACACACATACACACACACACACGTACATACACACATAGCTACAGGAAATTCAAATGGAAGAGCCAAATAAAAATTCACGGAGAAAAGTCAGACTTAACAATGAGTTTCAAAGCACAGTCAGAAGTAAGCTGGGGCCGAAGTATTCCAGCTGCCCCCTCTCCCATACATCCCTATCCCTGCAACAAAACAATCAGAGTTAGAGGTTGTTTCTTCTGTGGCTAGACAGGTCTAAGACCAGAAACCTGCCCATCAGGACACTAGATGGAGCCAGTTGGGAAAGTTTATGTTCTGACTGCCATGGAACCATTTTCTGCACTTTTCCGGGAACAATTGCATGATATAGCTGAGCTTGCAGAAAATCTACTTCTCTGACATTCTTCAATTGAGCTGCCTTCGATCAATCATTCATCAAACATTCACAGCGCCCTTGCCCTGGGCCAGACACTTAGCTGAATCAAACATAGCCCCTTCTATGTGGGAGCTTTGGGACTGCGGAGGGATAAATTCATTTCCTTTTGCTTTCCTTTACTCTTTCTAGACTCCGGGCAACACGGCCCAGCTGATAGTCTGGGAACCCACAAGACCATGCTATCCCCTCGCCTTTGTTCTTGTGTCTCCTCTCTCCAGAAAACCATTTCCTCTTATTTCTCAGCATGGAAGTCTTCTTATATCTATCTACCAAGCCCAGTCCTCTCACTCCATCCTCTGGGAGGCCATTCACAGGTTGAAATCTTCTTGATTTGTTAGCACTCTGTGCAGGAGCTCTCAGACCAGCATGCACTGGGACTGCTTGGAAGACTGGATGCCTCTCTTGGTATTTCACACCTCGTAGATCCAGGATGCAACCTAAAAATTAGCATTTTTAAGAAGTTTCTGAGTGATGCTAATTCAGTTGGTTTAAGGAACACACTATGTTGGCTTAAGGAACACACTTTGTTGGTTTAAGTAACACACTATGTTGGCTTAAGGAACACACTTTGTTGGCTTAAGGAACACGCTGTGTTGGTTTAAGGAACACACTTGCTTTAATGATGATTGATCCTAGCATCATACTTCATATTACAGTGACCTAGACAGTCTCTGCACTCATTATTTCCGCATGCTAGAGATAGCAGAGATAAACAAAACAAAACTTATTCGCTGTTCCAGAAGAGTGAAGAAGAAATAAGCATGTAACTACTATCTATAATGAATCAGTATATTCTATTCATTCATTTTCTGTGGCTATTATAAAATATGTTGGCAGAAGCAAACTTAAAGAAACAGATTGTATATTAGTTTGTAGTCCCAGAGGGATAGAATCCTTCCTGGTAGGGAAGACAATGGAGAGCAGCAGGAGCAAAAAGCTGAGTGATCATGTTTTCATCCACACATGGGAAGCAAAGGTAACAGGAAGTGGGGCAAGGCTATAAACCTTCAGACCCCGCCTGCAGTGATGAATTTCCCCAACAGTGTTCTCACTCCTAAAGGTTCCACAACTTTCCCAAACAGCACCATAACCTAAGAGCTGGGTCATCAAATACATGAGCTTGTGGTTGATATTTATCATTCACGCCACCAAAATCAGGAAAACCAAAACTTACCAAAGCAGAAGCATTTTAGCTTACAGTGAAAGATGATTAGGATGGTACCTGCAATAAACAGGCTCAGCACATGCTGTAACAGAGTAGTATGAAGTGCAATAGCATCTCTGTATTGTGACGGTAGATTTGTAAGTTTCAGCCATGGAAACAAAGGACATATCCCAGGAGATATGAAGATGATGGGAGATGAAATTAGAGAGGTCAATACAAAAGTCTTAAATGTCATGATAAGAACATTCTGTTGCATACTGTGAGTAATACTGAACTAGTAAAGAGGTCAAGTAGAAACATAGCAAGTTAGACAGTTCTGTGGAGGAAAAATCAGTCTACTGACACTGAGGAGTTTGAACTGCTAGTGCCAAGACTGGAAGGATGAGGACAGTGTGGAGGCAACAACTGTCCAGGCAGAAACTGAGACAGAGAAGGCACAGATTTGAGGGCCGGATGGACTTGTGCTTAGTTCTGTCTCACTGCAGGGAACCGCAAAGATCTTACGAAGCGAACTCTGCTTTGCCATGCCTCCTGCTCTTTTTCTGAATCTCCATCTTTGCTTTCTTCCCATTTTCTGTACCTGAGTCCTGCACACTTCCCAGACTTCTCTAGGTCAAACCTGATTGCCTCCCTGTGAGTATAGTCCCACCTCTACCAACGGTCCTATGTCTTGGTCATATCTGCCTTAAGTCTGCTGTGTCACACTGACTAAACTGACTATTTGAGGTCTCCTCACTTCTACTGAGTGACAATATATAATGATTCCAGAGATGTTTTACCATTGCTGTTTTGTGGATCACATCTCATAAGCTAAAGAAATTCTGATTGCATTCACTCGGCAGGTGTGCAGCCCCAGACGCTGTATGCATCACTCCTGCAGAGGAGCTTCAGCTCCCCTTGACAGTCCTTTCCAGTGATGAACAATCCTTGTTTTGATGAAACTTGTTCTTCAATTTTGACGTTATTCTTTGACTTAACGTAAGAAAAGTCAAGTTGAGCAGTAAGATGTTCTCAAACGTAGCCCCAAAGTCATGAGCAGTGAGGCTTTATTTAAAGGGTTTGAAAATCATGTCACTGATCACTCATTGAATGTTATAAAGACTTTGTCTTTGTAAAGCATTCCTATTAACTTTGTGTTATGTCAGTAATCAGTGTGCATATTCTAGTGAAGCTTGTATTTTACTGGAGGCGACAGATAAAAGTACGTAACTATGTTAAGTATAATATTGAAATGTAGGACTTGCCATCTTAGAAAAGAAAAATAACTAAGGGGCTCACTACCTCTTTCCCATGGGTTACATAGTTTGTTGTGGCAATAGATTCTATTATTTATGGTTGTCATATTTTATGTCTTCATTCATTTAACAATGTTTATTTGTTTTATACTATATGTTACAGAATCCATGTGACACATATAAGATAAGACAAAGATGAAAATTCTGTAATTTGATTTCTTGTTGCTATCTATGTGATCTTAAATGAGTGGTGTGATATCGTAAAGTCTTCATTTGCCTGTCTATTAAGGAGACTGTAATGTCCTTATACAAGTGTTGTAAGGGATAAATGACTTTATAGGGCCAGTATGTATGTAGCTCTTGGTGTATAATACTTCCAAGTATTAATTTTCTTCATCCTTTTGTTCATTCATTAAATAAATATGTTACGCAAATGACACCTAATAAGCATCAAGAATGCCATTGCCATGCATTCTTGGAGCTTAATACTCAGCTGGATCAATTATCTTGATTGAGAAGGACCTAGAGAAGACCACAAAAAATGACAGGCCGGTACTTAAGGGTAAATGCATGCTCAGTAGACAAAGATCTGAGGAAGAACGCTACAGGCAGGCTACCGGCACAGAATCAAGAAAGCATGGGGTATAATGGAGAAAGCAGGCGATGAGGGTGACAGGAGCACCATGGGGAAACGACAACAGCAGTAACGGAGAAGCTGCTGGGCATACTCCCAAAAGCCAGCTCCTGAAAATGAAGGCTCACTAAAGGAGTTTTGGCAGGGAAGAGGACAAGTCTTACATCTTTAAAAGATACTACGAACATCACTGTGGAAACTTCTGGAGTTAAGCAGCCACAGAGGAAGATGTAGTAATCAGCTTTCAAGATAAGACATCATGTAATCCTTTACCGTGGTAAACAGTTGAGAAGATGGACAAATGGATACCTTTTACGAGGGAGAGAGAGGGAGAGAGAGAGGGAGAACGCACTGTACTTTCTGTGTATGTATCTGTGTGTACTCATATGTTCTTGTGTGTGACTGTGGACACACATATCACAGACTGCCTGTAGAACTCACAGGACAGCCGGGCGGTGGTGGCGCACGCCTTTAATCCCAGCACTTGGGAGGCAGAGGCAGGCGGATCTCTGTGAGTTCAAGGCCAGCCTGGTCTACAAAGGGAGTTCCAGGACAGGCTCCAAAGCTACAGAGAAACCCTGTCTCAAAAAAAAAAAAAAAACTCACAGGACAACCTTTAGTCTTGGCCCTTACTTTCCACCTTTTTGCAAGACAGGGTCCCTGTTGTTCATAGATATGTATGCCAGGCTAGTTGACTCAGAAACTTCTAGAGATTCTACTGTCTCCAGCTCCCATCTTGTCACAGGAACACTCAGATTACAGACATGCAATACCAACCCCAGTTTTACTTGGGTTCAGGGAATTCAAATCCAGATCCTCATGCTGTGTGCCCAGCACCTTACCCACTAAGCGATCTCCCTAACCACACAAATGGGCATCTTAATGTCCTAGAACTACTCAAATATCTATGTAAGTGTTGACTAGCAGAAGGAACCAACAGTGACAGCCAGCATTCTGATCTGAATGCCTAAGGAGATGGTGATGCTGTTCTCTGAGCTGGAGTCTACTCACTGGGGCAAGTAGACTATGGTGAAAACATCATAAGCCCAACTTAAGACACGCGGGTGCTGAGGTGCCTGTGGGTCGTGTCCTTAGCCTGGTCTATGCACAGTCAAGGGATAAAAGTTTTCCTTTCACTCAGTGCACTTTTCCTCCCAACTTAGTCATGAGTTCTAAAAGTCTCTCTCTCTCTCTCTCTCTCTCTCTCTCTCTCTCTCTCTCTTCTCTCTCTCTCTGTGTGTGTGTGTGTGTGTTTTATAGTGGTGTCAGTATGTCTGTCTGTCTGTGTTTCTATGTATATGCTATGAGCTAGACAGCCCTAACATGCCCTAGAATCAGACACTGAGTCAAATGTTACCGGAGTGTGCCCTGGGAAAATAAGGCACTCAGTACCAATTCAGGATTTATGAAAGCACCTCATTCAACAGTCAGAGCATGCCAGATTTGAGTATTATATTTCATGAACCAACAACCAGCCAGGATGTGGTACCATGAGAAGTTTTGGTTCATATGCCAATTTACATGAAAAGCATCATAGAAATTTAAAGATTATATCAATGCTACTTATAGAGTTTAACAGAGTCCCATTAGTGAAGAAGAGTAAGACTGCATCCATCTATTCATCCTACATACACTTACTGAGCAGAGAATTGTAGTCTGGCCCTCTGGCCCTATGGCAACTATAGAAACACTGGGCTAGAAGAGATGAGTTCCTACAAAGGGAATATTGAAGTATAGAGGAGAAAACAGACATGTTAAAGAGTCCATGACAAACAGACATACCAAAGAGTCTCTTCAGTTAGAGAACAGGAGAGCTGCCAAGAACAGGGTGCAGTGATAGCAAGGAAGGAGGGCACCCATGGAAACAGGTTCAGGGTACGGAGTCCAACACAGGTATTTTCTTGGCTTTGAACAAATCCAATTATTAAAAGTTACTAAATTTTCTCTCTTTTGTATCATAAAATTAGGGGGAAGCCTTTGAGTGATGTATTTGATCATTAATGGAGATTGGAGAGCTTTGGTGACCATCAACATTGCTCTCCATTTCCCAAAGCAGATCATCCGAAGGCATGACCCCGGGATGCCACTTGTTCCTAGAACCTGCACAGTGGGGAAGTGGGAAAAGACGAAACAAAATCAGACATTTTCTTGATGCATGAAAGATTATTTCCTGTAAGAAAAAAATCAGTAAAAAATGTATATAATGACATCATTGCTGCCACTACCATGTGAACTTCTGTCTGCATACGGTGTGGGCTTCAGGAATACAAGGGCATTGTGTTCCTTTCTTCATAGCGAATATGCAGCAGGAAGGTACAGGGGATGATATTTTAGGTCAGGTGTTTTGGGTCTTTGTGTCCTTGAGAAGTTGCTTCACCTAGTGAAGACTTGGCTCCTTCATTTACAAAGCAAGTATTTGTATAATATAAATTGTACCTCAGAGGACTATTTAGGATGAAGTAATATTTGGACAACCTAATGTAGTGCTTATATTTTCTCTAATGTGTGTGGTCATAAACTGATACATAATATGTCCACATTTGGGCAAGCAGCTCCAACTTGCATTCATCTTTCTGACTTCATGTATTTTATGGTAGCACTCAGTGGCTCAATGCACTCACTACTTGTAAAACATTGAAATTTCCAGGACGTTGCTATCATAAATAACAGGTCAGAATATGTTAACGTAGAAGCTCAGAATAAATTGTTGCTCAAGTTATCAGGCCAGATGGTATCATTTGGATACTAAATTCCTATTAGGTGGGAGTACAAGGTGCTAAATTTTACCTGATTGGTCCCCAGAATTCCTGTGTGTATGTTTATGGTATAAAATCTATAGTATGAAGACTGTCTTTTCTGATCCAAGAGCGGGGGCACACATAGACACTGATAAATAATCAGAAACTCAAGCAATGAAAAACAGTGGTCCTTAGACTATGTTTCAGTTATCTGGAAAGGCATGAACACCCATCCTTTGGTCTCATTTCATTGGTTTTGACATTAAATAATTTTAAAAACTTCTTAAGTTATTGTATATGCAGCCCAGCTTGAGAAACACTGAGGTCTGTGAAAGTTCCAGGCTCTGGGCTCCACATGTTTCTGAAAAACCCTATCTTCTCTTCTCTTGTCATGTGCCAAGATCTGGAGGAATAGATGCTCACAGGCCCATGGGGAAATACAGATAAGGAAAGGAATCATTACAGTACGGAGGTGCAGTGAAATTGATTTGGTAAAGAAGACAAACCGTGCTGGTTCTCTCAGAGATTCTGGGATATGTTGTGCCGCAGGTCACTGGTAGACACACCTAGCAGTCATGTAACCTGAGTTCCAGTGATGGCTTTGTATAAACTTAATACTTGTCTATGGACAAAGACTCATTCTATCTTTAGTACTTGATTTCCTCTATATATTAAACAGCTTTAATAACGCAGGAAGAGTGGTTCACAGCCTACGCTCTATCCAACCTATGAGTCTCCTAGTACACCACAAAGTGAACAAAAGAATATTTTATAAATGTATTAGTAACGTTCATGTTTGATGAGGATATCCACTGCCTTCACCACCATTTAAACATGGGAAAGTCTCTTCCATCTTAAACAAATAAAAATTTAGATTACTTCATTCCATGTTCCTTCCAGATTCTCTCTGTCCCTACAGAGACGACATTCTGTGCAGTATTTACTGTACTTTCTACCTCCATCGCTTCAGTTTCCACATCAGTTAGCGTTCCACTCCCCGTTCAGCCAGATGGAGCCCTTGTCATAACATCATAGCCAATGTTAGAAATGCTGTTCTCTTTCTGTAATGGCACTGTTGGCCATTCTTTTTTTCTAGAAACAATATTTTCCATAGACTTCCATGGTCTAGCACTCTGTGGGGGTGCTCATCTATCTCCCTGCTCACCCCTTTCAACTGCTTGGCTAGCAGCTCTTACCTCTTGCTCGGATCTTGAAATTAGGGGTCTTCTTCAGGCTATTTTCTCTTTTCATTTTCTACAGCATCTCTATGTGATCGTATTCTCTCTTACAACTTCAATTTATTATCACTGTGTAGCAGGCAACTGAATCTGTACTTACTCCATTGCCTTCTCTGAAGCTCCCAATCTTTCTATACACCTTTCAATATGATATCCCATAGTTGCCTAAATGCTATTTAAAAACAGGCCTCACATTCCCCCAATTCACAAGCTGTCTGCTTTCTCTTTGCTGCAACCATCTCTCTGCAGATTCGGAGCCAAAAGCTCTTAAGTCATCTTCTCTAGTGACTCCACTCCTAGCAGCAAGAGGACATAAACACTGGTTCCTCCTGACTGTAGTACTCAGAGGATCATTTCTCTTCCATGTCTCTATTACTCTATTATTCTAGCTTAGCTCACCATCATCTCATTAAACTCTAAACTCTCTAGTAACTAGCTATGATTCTTTTTTTTTTTTTTTTTTTTTGCAAAGTTTGTTACTTTTTTTTTTTTTCTGGAGTGGTGCGAAATGCATTCCACACCACATGTGAAGGTCAGAGGACAACATTGAGAAGTCAATTCTCTTCTTCCAGCTTCTGGAATCCTGAGATCAAACTCAAGTCCTCAGTTTTATGTTAAGTGTTCTGAACAACTGAGTTATCTTGCCAGTCCAACCTTTCTGTAACTCTTAAAGAGACTTTTAACTTGACCTGCAGGGCTCTACATGACCTGTTATTTTTCTGCCTCTCCAATTAATCTTGCTCCACTTCTCACAGTTAGCGTCTATGTCATACAGAACTTTATGTTCCTGAATGGTTCTGATTTCTTCTGCATCTCGAATTTCTGCTTCTCAGTAATATTTTTCCTTCCTCCTTTCACCCCATCATGGTAAACTCCCACTTACTATTCAAATGAAGTTTGCATCCTATTTCCTCTAGGGTCTTCTTTAAAATTCTTCCTGTTACTACTTTGTTCTTAGTTAGCACACAAAGAAACATGTTTCACTGTGTAATGTCTGAATGATAAATGTCTCTCCTGTTGAGCTCAGGAATTTGAACCCTTGGTCTATAGTTGGTGAATGGCACTGTTTAGGGAGGTGGTGCGGCCTTGCTGCATTACGTATATCAGTAAGAGCAGGCTCTCACTACACTTTCGTTTCACTATCGAAAACCAGCTTCATCAAAACTCGTCCATTCCAGGGTAGGAGTGTGAGGAGTAGAATAATTCGGCAAAAGGAACAGACATAAAGAAGAAATAAGAGACTGAAACACAGGACAGCATTGGGGGAGACATTCAATGAATACTAAACCTGCCTCATGTATTCTTCCATGCGCGTATATGCTTCTCTCCAAAAGGGAAAGGGGAGGGAAAGAAGCAACAGACTTCCTTAGCACGACACAGGAAATAGACTTGAATTCTCCAAACTTTGGTCCAGGTGGAGCAGATCTTCTTCAACCCTCAAAATACTAATTAACCACACCCAGGGCTGGGATTTCTTGTTTGTAGTCACACCTGTTGTTAGCAGCTTTGAGAAGCTCACTCTCTGACTTTCAGACAGTGGAAGAGGCTCACATGGGTTTGTGCCCTGACAGTCCACTCTCTACTTCATATTTACAGTTGAAGGTGTGATCGTGAGCTTCCTGCCGCAGAGGTCTGCTGCTGTGCCTTACTTGCAGTTATGGACTCTATCCCTCTGGAAAAAAGCACGAAAATAAACTCTTTCTTAAGTCACCTTGAAAATGAGACTTTATCACAGCAACAGAAATGTAACCAATACAGACTCTGACATTTCCATACATCCTTATACGTGTTCTTCCTTGACACCCCACTCTTCCCTCACCTTTCCCCACCTTCTCATTCTTTCCTCTCAATAATCCTTTCACTCTCATATCACATATTCTATTACTCTTTTTCTTACTCCACTCTCTCTCTTTACATCTCCTCCTTCCGCTCATAATTCCATTCTCTCTCTCTCTCTCTCCCTCCCTCTCATATATGTAGAGAGAGAGAGAGATGTATGTATAGAGAAAAGCTACCTTTAAATTTACACATGCATATATATATCATATCTCCTTGCTCAATATATATGTGTGTGTGTGTGTGTGTGTGTGTGTGTGTGTGCATGGCATGTGTAAATTTAAAGGTAGCTTCCAGTTATAAGAGAAAATGTGATATTTGTCTTTTTAGTGGCATTTCATTTATTATAATGTTCTATGGTCACATCCATTCTCCTACAAATATCATGGTTTCATTTTCCTTTATAACTGAG
Source organism: Chionomys nivalis (assembly GCF_950005125.1). Lineage (NCBI taxonomy): Eukaryota > Metazoa > Chordata > Mammalia > Rodentia > Cricetidae > Chionomys > Chionomys nivalis. Next base: position 36,684,107 of record NC_080096.1, on the reverse strand, counting down.
TAATAGTTCATTGACTGTATGTACCACATTTTCTTATGCGTCTGCTGGTAGACATCTAGCCTGGTTCCATTCCTTAGCTATTATGAGTGCTGTAGCAATTGAACATAACTGTGAAAGTATCTTTGTGACAAGCTGACTGGAATTGTTTGGGCACATACTCAGGAGTGGCGGAGCTGCATCACATGGTAGCTCTAATTTTAGATCTTGAAAGAACTTCTGTACTTATTCCCATAGTGATTTATCCATTTTAGATCCCCACAAGCTGTGCATAGGCTTCCTCTTTCCCCACATCCTCGCCAGCATTTGTTGTGGTTTGTTTTCTTAATCATAGCCATTCTATCTTGGTAAAGTGAGATCTTAAGAGAGTTTTAATTTGCATTTATCTGATGGATAAAGGTTTTGAATGCTTTTTCATACATTTATTGGTCATTTATATTTTTTCTCTGGGGAACTCTGTCCAGTTAATTAGCTCCTTTACTGATTGAATGACTTAATTATCTAGTTTTTGTAGGTTTTACCATTTTTCTATAGCCTACATGTTAGTCTGTCTAATTTGTGTCTAGTAAAGATTTTGTCCATTTTGTAAGCGCCCTCTTCATTCTGGTTATCTCCTTTGCTATTGAGGAGCTCTTAATTTTTGCGGTCCCTTTTGTGTGTTCTTAGGGTTGTTTCTCTCTCTGTTGAAGTCCATCTCAGAAAGCCCCTGCCTGTATCTATAATTTGAAGGGTTTTCTTCTAGGAACTAGAGAACTTTAGGTCCCACATGAAAGCTGTAGATTCATTTCTAATTGTGCAGGATTAGGGGTCTGGACATCCTTTCATTTTTCACGTGATACCCAGGGTTTTAGCAGCATTTATTGAAGAGGTCTCCTCCCAGTGGGTATTTTAGAGGCGTTTGCGGAAGTGTAGGTATCTGTATCTCTGTGGGTTTATTCCTGAGTCCTCTATACCATTCTGTTGTCTGAACGTGTCTGTCTTTTTTGCTGGTGCTGTGTTGACTTTGTTATGGCTCTACAGAGTAGCTGGAGATGGGGCCTTTGTGAAGCCTCCAGAACTGCTGTTTCTGCTTAGTCACTCCAGCTAGTCCTGTTGTGCCTATGTATGAATTTTAGGATTATTTTGTATAGTTCTGTGAAGAATGCTGCTGGAAATTTGATGAAAATGATGCTGAATCTGCAGATTTCTTTGGGAAATATACCTATTTCCACAGTATTAATTATGCCAGTCATGAATGTGAGTACTTTCTATCATCCAGCTTTCTTCAATAACTTAACTTAGTGTATTAAAATTCTCATTGCAGAGAGGTTTTTCACATCCTTGGGTAGGCTTATAACTAGGAATTTTTTAACTTTGTTTTATTTATTTCAACTTTCTTAAATTATTCTTTGTGTCTTTCACATCATACATCTCAATCCCATTCATTTCCCATTCCTGCACATCTACCCTCTGCCCTTACAACCCCCCCCCAGATAAAATTTAAGAGTAAAAAGGAAAGGGGGGGGGAATCTCATCATAGAAGCTGTAGTGTGGCACAGTGAATCATGTAGTAAATCCTTTGGTCCGTATTTCTTTACTTGCCAGTGTTCATTGCAAAGAGTCATTGGTCAGGTTTGAGGCCTCTGGTGTCTGCTACACTGTTGATTCTGGGCCTTCACTGGACTCCTCTTGGTTACCCTGCTGTTGCCCTATATTGTGGAAATCCTGCAGGTTTGGGTCTGCAGGATCAGGTCCTTCGCATGCTCCAGCAGATCATAATGGGGTGGATATTGGGGTAGGCCAACCCATAACCCTGGTTCCGGGCCTGGGTAGTTAAGTTGCAGGGTTGGTCAGCCTGCCTTGTCCTCACCACCAGGGTGAGGTCTCCTTCATTGCCTTGGTGAATTCACCCTTTATGATGGCAACGAGCAAGAGGTGGAGCCAGTTTTCCTGCTTTCACGCCCTCAGTGTCTGATCTCCTACACTTCCAGGGCAAGCTCTGCCGTGTTGCCCAGGCATGGCATAGGGGCCGCTCTCACAAGCGCTGCCGCAGATGAGGGTCAGAGACAGCTCTCCCACTCATATGACCTCAGGGCCAGCTCTCCCACCTGCCTCAGGCGTTGATGGGTGGGGAGGGGGCAGCAATGTCTAGGGATTTTTTAAAACTATTTTTTCTGTTTTCTTACTTGGAAAGTACATTATTAGTATACAGGAAAATAGCTCACTTTTTTGTTTATTTTGTATTCTGCTACTTTAACGATAGTGTTTACCAACCCTAAGAGTTTCTGAGACAACCTTTACTCTCCTTTCAGTATAAGGGCATATCCTCTGAAAATAGGGCTATTATGACTTCACTTTCCTTTGCATATTTTATTTCTTTCTTTTGTCACCTAAGGCTTTGCACTATGTTGAATAACTGCAGAGAGAGTAGGCATCCCTGTCTCATTTAGAGGAAATGCTATTGGTTCCCCCCATATAGTAAAACATTGACTGTATTTTTATAATATATAGCTTTTATGTGATGTATGCTCCTTATTGTGGTTGTTTGAATGTGAACTCCCCATAGTCTAGGGCATTTGAACATTTGAGCCCCAGCTGATAGCGCTGTTTGGGGAGGTTTAGGTGGCTCAGCCTTACTAGAATAATTATATCACTAGTGGCAAGCACTTCCAGTTCTTTCTCTCTGCTTCATGCTTGCATTTAAAGATGTGATCTCTTAGCTTCCTGCTCTGGCCATCACATTTACCTCTTGTTACCGTGTTTTTCTGCCATGATAAAATCTTATCTCTTGGGAGCCATAAACCCAAATAAATTCTTCCTTCTATAAGTTAACTTTAGTCATGGTGTTTTATCATAGCAACAACCAGGTAGTTAGTAACTTCTGGTTCTGGTTTCTCAGGGTCTCTATCTTAAAGTCATACTGCACTTCGTCAAAGGTTTTCTTCTGTATCTATTGAGCTGATCATGTGTTTTTCCATCTTTAATTTTATTTACTGATATTGTTCTCCTTGTATCCCTGAAACAAAAGCACCCTGGTCATGTTATATTTTTGCTTAATTCACTTTGCCAAAAATTTATTGAAATTAACTATAATAGGACACTTTGACTATCTCCTTTGATCTCACTTTCCTGAAACACATACTTATCCTAAAGATCAATTCACCTATTCTTTTCATAGGCCATCTAGGATGTTTATCTACCTCCACTGCCAAACATAGCAAGAACTAAACTGTGCCTTTCTCTCCTTACTGATGTAATGGTGGCACAAATAATATACAGTTACCAACCACTTTCTGATTGAATTATAGGCCTACTTTTGTATTGATTTTTATTGAGCCCTACATTTTTCTCTGCTCCCCTTCCTGCCTTTTCTCTCCCCTTCAACCTTCTCCCAAGGTCTACTGCTCTCAATTTACTCTGAAGATCTTGTCTTTTTCTATTTCCCATGTAGATTAGATCTATGTATGTCTCTCTTAGGGTCCTCATTGTTGTCTAGGTTCTCTGGGATTCTGATTTGTGGACTGGTTTTCCTACCTTTATGTTTAAACCTACTTATGAGTGAGTACATGTGATAATTGTCTTTCTGGGTCTGGGTTGCCTCACTCAAAATGATGTTTTCTAGCTCCATCCATTTTCTTGCAAAATTCAAGATGTCTTTATTTTTTCTGCTATGTAGTACTCCACTGTGTAAATGTACCACATTTTCCTTATCCATCCTTCAGTTGAGGGGCACTTAGGTTGTTTCCAGGTTCTGGCTATGACAAACAATGCTGCTGTGGTCTACTTTTCAAGATGGACTCATGCTTGGTAACCATTACCTGGGCCATGACTCATGGATGACTAAGGCATAGGTCCTACAGAAGATAGGACTAATACTAGCCTACCAAGTGGATAAAGTCATAAAATACCCCATACATTTGTTTTATTATACATGTAGATTTCTAATAATTCACATATGTGTGTATGTCAGAACCCTGTTAGAAAAAACATCATCTTCCAACAGATGGCAACATAGGGACACCAGTCAATCAGTGTGCAGAGAATGAGAGACTGTGAAGGGATCCACTCTAATGGGACATCTATATCACGACCTACACCAAGGTTCAGGAATGTTACTGGAGGAGAGGGCAGAAGAATAGTAAGAACTAGAGGTTGAAAACATATGTAGTTAAACAGTCTCTGCCATGAATCATAGGACCATTGTGCACATGAACAATATCAAATCACCCAAATTCCCAGCAATGATGAGGGAGGGGTTCATAAAGTCCCACTGCACTAAAGAGCTATTGGCAACTGACTACTAGGGAAAGGGTGTTCCATGCTCCAAAAGATGATACCACAGTCATGTACAGTGGGTGGTACTAAATGGTCTCAATGAGGCTTTTAAAAAGAGTACATTAGGTTGGGAAGCAAAGATAGTGATAGGGATAGGGAAGGAATTGTAGAGGAGAGAATGAGGGATGGGTTTGATCAAGACACATTCATATATGTCTACAGAATTCCCAAGGCAGTCGTGTTCTATAGGCATTGGAGAAGTCATTTATCTAGCAGTAGCTCCGAATGGTTTCAGACTTAGTATCTGAAATAGTGCAGGTACTCCTAATGCTCACTGAATGAAAAGAAGGGGAGAAATTGCTTTCGTATAAGAAAATTAGCAAAGTAATTTCAAATAATGCCTCATTCAACCCAGCCCTTAATAATAATATTATGATAGCAACTAATTCATGTGCTTATAATGTGCTAAGTACCTTATCAATCATATCCTGCTTTTCCTTTCAATAACCTGAAAGTTAAAACTGGTGAGATGGCTCAGCTGGTAAAGTACTTGCTGGGAAAGTGCCTTACCTGCATCCGATTCCTAAGCGCCCACAAAAAGGAAAATTCAGTTATATACCTGCAGTCCTAATGCTGGCAGTGAGGAGACAAGAGCATCCATGGAGCTTGCTAGTCAGTCAGCAGAACTCAATCAGCAAGTCCCAGGTGTAGTGAGAAACTTGTCTTAAGAAACAAGCAAATAAATAAATAGATGTGGAAAATAATTGAAAACTCCAGCATTGACCTCTACCCACATACAGAATCACACATGTGTGCATGCTGTCACCCAGACACACAAATGAGCACATATATCAAATATATACAGCCTTAGAGGCAGTCTTTATCATCTCTAATTTACAGACAAAGAAACAGAAGGGTAACGATCTTAGGTAAATATGCCTAGCTAGCTGTTGAAGGAATTGGAACTCCTTATACATAGGGTACACTCTTCTTTTTAAAAACATCTTTTCACTTATTTATTCTGAGCAGGAGGTGGTGTGCATGCCATAGTATGTGGATCTCAACCAGGGGACAATGTATGGTTAAAAAAGAATTCTTTCCTTCTACCATGTAAGCCCTGGACACCAAACTCACGTCATCATGTCTACAGGCACCTTTAACTACCACGCCATCACACTGGCGTTTTAGTCCTGTGCAGAGCACAGTAATTATCACTGATTAGAAAATCATCAGCACTTATCAAATAAAACAAAAAGTACAAGGGCAAAAATTTGAAGATGTTTAAAAGCAGAATGTCCCTTTTTAATGGCTCTCATAAAGCTGATTTTTAGAAGAAGTTCTGTCCAGAAGCCTTCTGAGGATCCTGTTTGATATTAACCAACAGAGCCACGAGCTAACTGTGCTGACTCGGACTTCTGTTCTGTGAAGCAGCTCTGTCTGCTGGGAATGGATGAAAGGAATTCGAAGGCTGGGAACATCTTCACTGATGTGGTGTAGACTAGTTTTTCAAAGTGGTGAGGACGGGAAGGGCTATGAACCCACAACAGATGAGAACTGCCACATAAACACGTCCATTTGGTTAAAAAAAATACTTCCATGAAGAACACCAAGTATGACCGCCACCATTTCTCTCCTGAGTGTCTTCACCTCAGGGGTGCTATACATTGAAACTAAGTGGCCAGGGTGGCCAGTGACTGCGGACTGACAGAAGAGAAGCCATCAGAACTGTCTATTTCTCTCACCTGCTACCCCATGACTTGTTTGTGAAATTCCTAAATTTGGTTTTGAGCTGACTGTTTTGACAGTCTGTCTTAATGAATGCCTTCTTAAGCTCTGGGAGGTCTGCATATTTTTCTGCATCTGGGTGATGTAGAAGCTCTCTTCTTAGGGAGTGTCTCAAAATATCTCTTAAAGCACGCTTTGCATTACAAGTTTGCAGTAAAAACACTAGGATCCAATAACTTAAAAATAACTTCTTTTCCCATGAGCCTCACCCAACAAGATAATCCTGCTTAATAATGAAGCCCAGTCAAGCTCATTGTTCTTATTCATTATGATTCAGCTGTATTCACTTCAAATAAAAACAGTGGGATTTATTGAGCACCCAATGTCAGCTTTATGTGGTCAGTGTTGCCCTTTAAGCAACATACCTGTATGAAATCTGGAAACCTGAAGACCTTTCAGATGTCACAAAGTTCTTATTTATCATGATACATATTGAGATCAAATTAAGAAATGTTGTTATAAAAATTCCTTTTAGTTGGGCTTGCTTTCTTTGCCCCATCCTGGGAACTAAAGTCTTACAGCAATAACCAGACACATTCCATAAATCTCTATCCCAATATTGAATGAGTTTCAAAATCAGGATTTGAAGAAAAGGGGTCTTCATGAAGACGCGTGTGCTACATGGAATGGCAGCTATATTCAGGGGCCTCTGCATGTGAGGCATTCAGTGGAGTACTAGCATTTACCCTCAGCTTCTTCTCAGTAACAGCTTGGTGAAAATCAGTGGCTACACGTAGCCAAATGGTAAATCCTTTTCTTAGTCTGGATGTCTCATTCTTCTGCTCTCTCTGAGTCTTACCATCTCCCTCTCTGCCAGGTGCAGACTGCCTCTGTGTCGGGCAAGGTGATTATAGAGCCAGCATGCACTAGTAACAGGGCTCTTATTATTTGAGGAAAAGAAAAACAACTTTTAGTCTTAGCTTCTGGGCTTTCTCCAGTCTGTCTTTGACGACAAGGTTCTCACAGCGGTGCTCTGAGAAAGCTTTGCCTTCCTCTAGTCTGCTCTTCCAGATGCCCCCTGCTAGAGAATCACTTCACTAGAGGTTGTTTTCCCTCTCTATGCTTCTGAAGCCAGTGTTTCTCCATTTCTAATGTGAGCATGCGATACCCAGTGGCTTCATGGTCCCACCACAGCCATGTGGATGGAAACAGGAAATGTTGGCTTTTGATCCTTTCAATGTGGAGAGCAAATTGCTCGTTGGATCCCCAAATAAAATCTGACAAACTATAACCATCATAGCATGTCTTTTATTCTGCTAACTATGCTGGAACTACCATTATGGAATACACACTAAACTCACAATTTCCACATAGTCCAGACATCCCAGCTATCATCCAATATAATTCACCTTGTTTTGTGCATCCTGAAATAAGCAATTCCCTTTGATTTATCTGTGGAAAACAAGTATAAAGAAGTACAGGTAAAGAAGCTGAGAGGCTTTCTATAGTCCCACACTCCTGGCACTGTAACTGTGGCAGAGACTGCCATCATTTAAGGGGGATCAAAGAACAGACATCATGATAAGAGTGTTCCTAAGAATGCATGCAGAGTCCTACTAAAGCATTAAAGTAAGGTTAATTTATGATCAGTATTGACTATAAAGCACAGAAGGGAAGATATGATGCAACATAGGAATGCCACGTTCAGATTACATCAGACTAGTAGAAGTCTGTGGAATCGACTGAATTGTCTGGAACCTTTATGTACCTGTGTAGACTGAGGCTCTGAGCTTCCCAGGAGTAATGGACCCACATTTCCTTCCCAGAGGAAAGGCTTCCTTTTTCTGGTTGTAGACTGGGAAATTTCCTTTGCTTTTCTGAGTTTGGATTTTTTCTCAGTGCACTATAAAAATGGGGGAGAAACACTTCATATTCACAGGGCAATGTGAGAATCAAATGAGGAAACACGGAGGCTCTAGCTCAGTGCTTGGCACGTGGCTGCTCCTCGGTGTACCAAAATATTCTCACTCCCATAAACCCCTAGACACTTTGGAATAAAGACATTCATGTACCTAAAAATGCCATTGCAAGAAAGCCATAAGCTCCCTTATAGGGAATTTATTTCATTTTCAGAGAGATCACAACTTGCCTGTAAAATTAGAAACTTGGCACTAGACAGCACAAAGAAGAGGAGAAGGAAATTCAACTGTATTGGTTGAATGTGATGATTTTTCCAGACCTCTGTAAAAGGCGACTTTACTAACTACCATGAAAACTTGACCTTGAAAAGGTTTGCTGGATCATGAATTTGGGTGACCCCATGAGAACTGACCTGCTGTGAAGTGACAGGAATTTGTTATAGTCACATGGTTTCATGTGGGGCCTACTATAAAGAATCACAAATTAGCTGAGAGCTGCTCTCTTACAAGGTCAGGGCTGAGCGGCTACCTTCCCAGGATTGGGGGGGGCGGTAAGAAGAGTAGCTGTAGGAGAGGAAGGAAGGTATGTGAACCTTGGAGGTAGGAAAGGAAGAGCTTTGAGGTGTCATGAAAATGTTTGAAAGTTGACTTTCTTCCCCAGCTCTGATCTAAGCTCATGTTCATATTCCACAGCTCTATGAGCTCGAGACTCTTAGAGGAGTCCTTTTCTGTGGCCACAGAGACTTGTCTTCTTCCACTGTCTGGTGCAGAGTAAACTTATTTATTTATAGCTTGAATGATTCCTTCATGCACTTAAAAATATTTCATATTTGAACAAGCTGCCTAATAACACGAGGGAATTAATCCAAGTCATTTGACTTCTTTGTTTTGTGACACGAACTAAGCAGGCTGGGTGTATTTTTCACCTCCTCTTACCTTCCTCGCCAGTCTGCTCTAGCTTCTCACACCCCATCTGCTCAGAATGTCATCACCTCCCTCTGTTTCTCACATCTGTGCTTCTGAATATGCTGTTCCATTTGTTTTTCCAACCTGTGGGCCCATCTTGGCGCCAAGGTCTGCCTTCTCTATCCCCAACCCTTTCCCACGGTTGCATAATCATTTCTTCTACAGAACTGTTTGTTCCTCCTTTAAATCTTACTGCTCCCATTCTTATAATTCAGCTTTCTCTCAAGTTATTCTGCTCAGTAACCCATGTGTACTGAAGATAGGACCTTTATCTTTCACCTCCACATCTTTCACAGTGCTGGGCATGATGGGAAGTACACACTCAAGGTCAGTATCCAGTTTACCTTTCTTCAAGCACAAAGGCTTTAATTTTTTAGGTAACATACTTTATTTTATTGTTATTTATAAACATCATTATAATTATTACTTAGTATTAATGTATCTAACATCTCCATGGTTCTTCCCTTCATTTATTAATCTTTTACTGTATCCCTCTATCCCCAGTAAGGTCTCCAAGGTTTCCCAGGATAAACTGTTATTGCCTCAAAATACCCACTGCCTACCTTTGGTTCTTATCACTACTTTTAAAGTACTGTTGATCTTAATTTTTTATGTATTCTCTATAGATTCTACTAAAAGCAAACTCCATGAGAACAGAGGGATTTGGCAATTTTTGACAAATTTTATCATCTGTCACCAACACCTGCAAGAATGTCTGACACAAAGTAACTGGTTAATCAGTAGATTTACAGAGAATCAATGCTACCAGGTATTATCAGATAGTGAAAATTGAAAGACCTGGGAATTAGTTACTTTTCAAATGACAAAGCATCATGACCAAGGCAACTTACAAAGGAAAGGGTTGAATTTTGAAGCTTACAGTTCCAGAGGCTTAGAGTCTGCTGATCATCATGACACGGATCATGGCAGCAGCAAGCAGACATAGTACTGGAGCAGTAGCTGAGACCATAACATCTCAATCCTCAATCAAAACTAGAGAGAGAGAAAGAGAGAGAGAGAGAGAGAGAGAGAGAGAGAGAGAGAGGTATGGGCTTTTGAAACCTCAATGCCTTCCCCCAATGACACTTCCTTCAACAAGGCCATACCTCCTAATCCTTCCCCAACAGTTCCTCCAACTAGGGACCAAGTAACCACACATATGAGCCTATGAGGCCATTCTTATTCACAACTCCATACTGGGTAATTGTTCTCTTGTGAAACTGCCATCCCCTGGATTGGGGATAATATTTAGAATGACATATCTGACCGGAGTATGTTTCCCATTCACAAAACAAGGGGATTAGGTGAGCTTTACGTTTATGCAGGCACTGGAGTTAGTAATTCTCCAAGCTATCTTTCCATGTCTTAGTTTACCCATCAGGTAGATTGCTGCACTCATGAACTCACAGCCTCTGTGGTTTTTATATGCAAGAGCTGCATAAGAGCAAGCCAGTCAGTATTATGGAATTCAAGAGCCCCCAATCAATAGCTTCTGGGGAAGTGGAAGGGGGTCAGGTACGTCGATCACATTCCTCACAGGTGGCTACATACTCAGAAGTATATGAACAACACAAATCAAAGTTAATGTGTAATGAAAGAAAGAAAAATGAGACTTGAAATTGAGGGGTAGGGAGGTAGGGGTATATCCTGGAGAAGTTGAAGAGAAGAGTTGGGAGTAAGTAACATCAAAATTAAATTTTCCAAGAATAATAATATTTCAGTTATTGAGATGAAAAAGTTTGTATGAAGTTCTCATATAAGTGATTAACTATTGTCTCTCTTGGATCTAAAAACTATCTGTGTAAGATTCATTGATTTCACATCTTGATGTTTTGCTATTTATTGTAGATATGTTTTTAACTCTGAGTTAGTATTTATTGTCACTAATTTGTACGCTATTTTGGTTGTCTATTTTTAAGGACATTGTAACACAGGAAATTTGGTACCAAATATTGTAATCATATTTCTGTCCCTAAATTTGTGTCATCAGTGATGGGGTGTTCTTCTTCCAAACACCCTACTTTCCCTCCTCTCTTGCTGTGAGTAACTGACAGAATAAAAGATTCTAAAGGTTGAGGACCCTTGAAAAAGACAGAATTTTCCAGTAAATGAGTTATCTACAATTTATAATTCTCCCTCCTAAAGATTCCTCGTTAGTTACCTAGACTCATGATTGCCTATTCTCTTCTGCATCAAGCCCTCTGGGTAGATTGAAGGGTCTAATTAAATTAAGCCATTGGATTGTAATTATAATTTTGAAACAGAAAATCCTCCTGGGAACGTGATCACATTTATTACTGGAAAGAGTCATGTGCCTGGCAAGTGTAGGCTGGATACAGCTCTTTCCCTCTGACAGCAGAGAGAAACATGAGCCCAGGGAGGCTACAGGATCTGGGTATTGTGTTGGTAATAGTCACTGTACTAAAGCTTTTCTGCCTTTGTAATTTTACTTTTCTTCTTTGGGAAATTAGACCAGTCCTGGGTCTTTGTGGATAATAACTGCTATTAATAGTGGTGACCTTTACCTCATGTTGACATGTATTGACTTACTCAATTTTCTACTCTAGGATGTAGGTAGGTTTTTTATTTTTTTTAAAAAAAAGAAAACTATCTTTTTTGCATTATACATACCAATCCAAGTTCCCACTTCCTACTCTCCTCCCATTCCCTCCACATATCCTCCCGCCCCACCCCCATCCAATCCTCAGAGAGGGTAAGGGACATTGCTTTGGGGGAAGGTCCAAGGCCCTCCCTACTACATCTAGGCTGTGCAAGGATAGGTTCCCAAAAAGTCAGTACATGCAGTAGGGATAAATCCTGGTGCCACTGCCAATAGCTCCTCAGCCTGTCCCAGACATGCAACTGTCAACCACATTCAGAGGGACTAGTTTGGTCCTATGCTGGTTCCTTCCCAGTCTGGCTGGAGTTTGTGAGCTCCCATTAGCTCAGGTAGACTGTTTCAGTGGGTGTCTCCATCATGGTCTTGACCTCTTTGCTCATATTCTCACTCCTCCCACTCTTCAACTGGTCTTTGGGAGCTCAGCCCAGTGCTCCGATGCAGGTTTCTGCCTCTGTTTCCATCAGTTGTTGAATGAAAGCTCTATGGTAGTATTTAAGATCAGTCTGACTACAGGGCAAGTCAAAATCGGGTAGGTTATTTTTTATTATATTCTTGTTTTACAGACAAGGTTACAGAAACAAACAAACAAATGATCAAACAAAAGAGCAAATTTATCTGTCTGTGTTTACACAGGGAACTCACTGACTCATTATGTGAGTACCGGAAGAGAGCCCCAAACTTCTCTTTTGGGCAAGCTGCTTCCCTGAGATGTGGACCATGTGTCTTAGAAGCATTCAAGAGAACCTTTGTCATGCCAGTCATGCTCCATGCCACTTGTGGAGCTTCAGCTTCAGACTCCACTTTGAGCAATGATGGAAACCGTAGCCGTGCACATTTCACACGCCACGGTCTCTTCTTTATTTCAGAGAAGTTAATCAGCCGAGAAATAATCGAGACGATTTTATCAATGTTTCACGTTTCCTTTCACATGTTTAGCTACTTATCATCCATAATTACCCCCTTCACTTTCCTGTCACTCACTTCTTTCTAATATTGGAAGCTTGAATTCATCAAGGAAAAAGCACTTTAGACTAACTTTCCAGACAAGGAAACTAAGAATTGGGGAATGGGAGCAATGTGCTTAGTGTCACATCTGGAGCCTCTGAGGTCAGCAACTATATGTCATCTATCTTCATCTCTCCATTATTAAGCACAGGTTACATGGTTGGGACAGTGTGTGAAGAGGGGAATAACTATACATTAGGACAGACATGAGAAACAGATGTCCAAAACATGTCTGTAGAGGGTGGAGACCACCAGAGAACAAAAGAACTATCACTGGTGACACACTAGAGCCACTGTGTGGTGTCTGAAGCCTGTGAGTGTCCCAAGAAGCTGTACAGTGAATGAGTAGAGCCCAGGGACTGGAGAGTCAGACAGAGTAAGCAAGTTAATGACCCTTAGATGTACAGAAGGCTAAAAGAGCATTTGGGAAACATAAAACCCAGCTTTGGACAGTGAGTGATGTTTCTAGGAGTAAATTTAAGGCAGTGGATCAACTTATACACAGGAAAGGAGAAGGGAAACAATTAAAAGAGCTACCACCAATTCAGTGTATCTGGTCAAGTCAAGGCACTGGAATGGAAGGCTAGATGACTCCAGAAGAAAAGAAAAACCAAGATGTTAAAGACCTCAGGAGTGCCATGTAAGAATATTGATTTCAGTCAGAGCAAACAGGACTCATGGGAAGGAATGTAACAGAACAAAACTGTCAGACATGTTTTGTAGGAAGATTATCATGTTCTCTAGTATGAAATATCAAATTCAGAAGCTAAATCTGAATGTGGGAAAAATCAGAGAGAAAGCCATTAGAGAAATGCAAGCAAGAGGCATTAAGTCTGAACTAAGAAGTAATGATGAATCAGGAATAGGAGATAGAAGTGAAAGAAGGGTTGGGTGTTTTTTTTTTTTTTTTTTTTTTTTTTTTTTTTTTTTTTTTTTTTTAGCATTACATGAGCATAGAATAACAGAATAGGATTAATTGTTCCTTTGTATCAGATTATAGATTCCAAAATCTTGGGTGCTCAAGTCCCTTTATATAAAATAGGTTATCTGCACATAACATGCACATCCAATGACGACAGTATAAACACTATGTAAATAATTGTACTGTATTGTTTGAGGGGGGTGTTGGCAAGTGCAAGGCTCTGCATTAAATATAGACCCCTCTTTAAATATCTTCAGTATCCTATTGGTTGAACTTAAAGATGTGGAGGACTGGCTGTGATCACTGGTTAGGATGGAAGAGTCAGTACGAACCTCTCGACGTTGCCCTTAGGTCCTCATTCATCTCCATTCTACTCTTCCATTCACTCCATCCCCAGTTCTTTCTTTCTTGATTCCCGAATCCTCTGGTTCTTTCTACTTTTCACTGGACCCACCAATCCCTTTCATCCTTCTAAACTATCTCCATTTGTCCTCTGGATTTCTGTTTACCCACTCTAAACTTAACAGTGTCTCCCCTTCAACTTCTTCCATATGCCTCTTAGCCATTTCTTTTTATCATAGTTAGTTTTTCTTTTACATTTAAATTTTAAGCTGAGATATAATTGAGGTACAATAAATGTGACATTTTGGCAGGGTGGTTTTGAGGCAGAGTTTCTCTGTAGCTTTGGAGCCTGTCCCGGAACTAGCTCTTGTAGACCAGGCTGGCCCTGAACTCACAGAGAGCTGCCTTCCTCTACCTCCCAAGTGATGGGATTAAAGGCATGCGCCACCACCACCTGGCAAAATGTGTATATTTAAAGTGTAAAACTTTATCCATTTGTGCTTATGCACACATGTCCTGAAAACCATTGCCACAATCAAGCAAAACATAGCATGTCACACCAAATATTTATTCATGCTCTTTTACTAACCATTTCTCACCCCTCAGTCATTCCACATAACATTTTGTCACTGTAGATTACTTTGCGTGCTCTTGAATTTATATAAACAGAATCACACAGTACTTTCTAAAATTTTATAAGATGGGATTACATAGTTCTTGCACTTCATGGTCAGCCTTCTTATACTCAGAATGATTATACTCAGAATCATTGAGGTTCAACCACATTGCTATGTGTGTCATTTTTAATTCCTTTATATTGATGAATAATATTCTATTATTATATATGACTTGAACTTTTGAAATCTCAAAGCCCCACTCCTAGCAGCACACCTCCTCCAACAAGGCTACACCTCCTAATCCTTCCCAAACAGTTTCACCAACTATGGATCAAGTATTCAATATATGAGCCTATGGGGGCCATTTCTATTCAAACCACCACACTAATGAGGTTGAACACTTTCTTCTTTTCATTGTTGTGCGGATTTCCCATCTGTACATTGGCTTTAGTGAATTTTCTGAACACATATTTTGCGTACTTTATAAAAATCAATTCTGAGAAACCAAAAATTTTAAATTTTCTAAAATCTAACATTTTTACATTTTTATTTATAAAATATTTTTCACATAATATATTTTGATCATTCTTTCTTATACCCCAATTCCTTTCAGATCATCCTCACCTGCCTGTCTGACTTCATGATCTCTCTCTCTCTCTCTCTCTCTCTCTCTCTCTCTCTCTCTCTCTCAATTAAAAATCAAAACAAACACAAACCAATAAGAAAAACAATAAGAAAATAATAAGAAAAAATTAGCAAAAGAAAACAAAAAGCACACAAAAACATAGAGTCCATTTTGTGTTGGCCAGCTACTCCTGGGGATGAGGCTTGCCCTGAACTATGGTTACCATACTTAGTGCCACTCCATTGTAGAAGGCTTATTTCCCCTTTGCCAGAAGGTACCAATTGTACATAGTTCCTTGGTTAGGGGTGGTCATCCACATTGCAATTTTGTATGGTTTGAACTTACTCAGATCTTGTGTGCTACCGTAGTCTCTTTAAGTTTATATGTGCACCTTCTGTGCCTGGAAGACACTTTCCTTGGAGTCATCCACCAGCTCTGAGTCTTACAATCTTCCCACCTCTTCTTCCACTTAGATCCCTGAGCTTAGAGGGGAGTAGTTTGATAAAGATAGACTACTTAAGTCTGAGTGCTCCAAAGTCTCTCACCAAATCTGCAACTTCTGAAACACCTAACACTATTACTCACAAGCCTTGTGGGTAAGGAATATTCAACCTGCCAAAATTTTTTATGTTCTTTATTTTAATAGTCAAAACTCAAGCTCTTTATCAAATATATTATTTACAAATACTTTCCCAGTCTCTTGTTTGGTATTTTAATTTCATAAGAACTCCTTTAAAGAGAAGTTTGTGTAAACGGAGACTGCTTGTTGTTTCCTGGCTGCTCAGACCCAATAATCACACAAAACTATATTATTTACAGAACTGTTTGGTCAATGGCTCAGACATATTTCTAGCTAGTTCTTATATCTTAAATTAACTATTTCTATTAATTAATTAATTAATTATTTCTATTAATCTGTGTATCGCCAGGAGGCTGTGGCTTACCAGTAAATATTCTAGGTGTCTTTCTTCTTCGGCAACTACATGGCATCTCCTGACTCCACCTACTCTCTCTACATATCTCTGGTCAGATTTTCTGCCTGACATTACTCTTCTAAGATGACCCAAACAGCTTCTTTATTTGCAAATGGTAATATAATGTATTCACAGCCTACAGAGGGGAATCCCACCTCAGGTTTGTTTGTTTGTTTTTAATGTCCGTTGAGGGCTGAAGAGATGGAGCAGTCATTAAGAAGACTTGTACTCTTCCAGTTTCAACTCCCAGCACCCACAGAAGTGATTTACAACTATCTATGGCACTTGGCATGCATGTGGTGCACAAACATACCTGCAGACAAAACACCCATACACATTAAATTAAATATCAGTCGAATTTAGTTTGTCGGTTTGCTCTTTTATGAATAATTTTGCTGTTGTATCTAGGAAATGTTTTTGCCTAATCCAGAGTTACAAAGATCTTCTATGTTGTCTTCAAAATTTTAGAGAACATATATTACATGGTTTTATAGAATTTTGAGTTAATTTTATCACATGGTATGTTGTATGGTTCAAAACTCTTCTTTCCTCCCATATAGATAACCACTGTCCTAACTTCATTTGTTGAAAAGGATTGTTGTGCCAATGAACTGCTAAATTAGCTGTTTATGTATGTGTTGGTCCATTTCTAGACTCTGTTCTATCCCACGATCTCATTATGACACAACCACACTCTTTTGATTACTGTGTGTTAATAATAAGTCTTTAAATCACATAGGATTAGTACTTTAACTTTGTTCTTCAAAGTTTTTTGGTTATTTTAAATTTTTGCATTTTCACATGAATTCCAGAATTAGTATGACAATTTCATAATAAAATCTGCTAAATTTTAAGTGATTTTTTCTGCAATACCAATCTCAACGTGCCCATCCCACTTTAAAACTTCCTCTATGCCAGTATAACTTGCTTCCTAGATTGTGTTACCTGATCTAAGTGTTCTGTGGTGTTTTGCCCCCTTCCACTTTCTTAGACTCTCCCTTCTCAGTCCCACCTCTGTTCTGCAGACCCTCTGATCTCCTGGGCTGCTGTGAGTCCTCTGACCCCAGGGCTTTTCTATACACACCAGCTCCTCTACCTGCTTTTCTTCTTCCTTCTTGATTCCTTGTGCGTCTCTCTCGGCACCAGGGCCTTCTCATGGGTGCTCTTTCAGAGACACCCTGCCTTCCAACTACATCAGTTCCTTCTGGTGAATATGTTTTAGCTTCCAAAGTTTATCTTCATGATACTACAGGATCAAGTCATATGTGTGAGTATTTGATTATTTCATGTATATTTTCTCACAGGGGACTATAAAGGATATGTGAGGGCACAGTCTGTTTCATATTTTAGTACTTCAGCAAAATTTCTCTATGCCATAGGTCCTTGGTAATGTTGTCAAATGACCAAACTAATGAAGTAGAAGTTGTTGAATGTTACTGCTTTCGGCTCATAACAAGGCGAGTGACCAACTTCAGCCAGGTCTTAGTTTGAGGACAAGGAGACTAGGAAAGACACAGTTTGGACAGAGGAAACCCTAGCTGGTTTCCTGACTCTGCCCCTGTCTCAGCAGTCACCTCTGTGGGGTCTTGTCTTGAGGAAATCATCTTTAAATAACATATTTGTTTGCAACAGTTCATGCATTTCCATTCTGCTTCTGTTCATTGCCTTGAAATAGACCCAGGGAAGAAGCTGAGCAGAAAGGGGGGAAAAGCATTAAGTTATTGTTTGAAAATTTTGTCTTCCTGCTTTCATTCAAGTAGTTCTCTATGCATAACTGAAGCTCTTTATGCTTCATTTTATTTTCCACCAGCTTGAAATGAGACAAAAGAAGTTAGATGGGCCAATGATGACATAAGGCCTTATAATCATTTTGGAAAATAAAACTCAATTCTGTAAGTTCCGAACTAAGCAGAAAAGAATCATTGCTGCCAGCACCCTGCAGTAGCCATGGATGCTCCTCCCTGTGCCTCTCATCCTCCTCTCCTCTTCCCTTCCTCCTCACATTTCCTTTTCACTGCCACCAGGAACCAAAAACTCAAATGAGATCTCAGATTAGTATTCTCGCTGGGACATTTGAATAATCAAATGTCTTTACTTCTCGGGATTCTTTGCACCTTATTTATTCCATTTTGAAGACTGGAAAAGGTGATTCAGTCTCAGGAGTTGTCTGCTATGAGAGCATGAGGACCTGAATTCAGATGCCCAAAAGGCAGTAGTGGTGGGTATAGTATGTAATCCAACACTGGGCAGCGGGTGAGTGATCAGCAGAGACAAGCAGATTCCTGAAATTCATTGGCCAGCCAGACTAGCCAATCAGTGAACTTCGGGTTCAGCAACCAATCCTGTCTCAAAACATAAAAAGGTGGAGAGTGATAAAGAAACATACCTCAAGGTAACCTCTGGCCTCCACATGCACACTCACACAGTAACAAGTACATATATCATAACACACACACACATACGTATTCATTTTTCTATCTAACTTTCAAGAGTGTCGTAAAACTTAGTAAAATAAAATATAAGCTATATAGACACAATATGATGTGCCAGAAACCATACTGATTGCATGATAATCAAAACAGCTTTCTCTTGTATTTGTTTTCTCATTTTATAAGTTAGGAAATAAGCTCAGAGAAGCAAAGTTCTCAGATTTCTCAAAATTGTGAGGTATCTTGAATACCAAACTTGGAACTAGACACCATCCTAAGGACAATGTATGAAAGACTAAACAGGAAAATGACAAGGTCACACCAAGGTTTGGAAAGACTAAACAGGGAAATGACAAGGTCACACCAAGGTTTGGAAAGATCTTGCTGGCACCCCTGTGTGATGTGATTTGGAGGGGAAAAGCTGTGGGCCCAGAAAACAGAAAGAGCCGAATAGTAATAAAGAGAGCTTCAACATTTTGGAAGCACTTTTATATCCTTTTATTATTTGACTCTCATAAGCACTATGCCAGGTAAAAGAAGAAGAAATTATTAACAGAACGATTGTTGCCAGGTTTGAATATGTGATCTGCATGAATTCTTTGCTTTTGTCTCCTAGCTTGAGATTGCTAACCATGGTTCCAGACCTAGAACTCTGAGTTTTTAGTGTCCACCTTTCATAGTATCCTTTAGTGGTTTGATAATGGACAATTGGGTTGCACTGCTGCTGCTGACCATGTGATATTGTCAGGTTCCTTGTCATCTCCTGACCCCCATCAGCCTACCAGATTAAGATGGCTAGGGTGTTTTCACCCATCTTAAATCTCTCATTTCTCTCTACCCTCCCTTCCTACTTTACCCAAGTTGCGTGGAATCTCCATGGGCACCTACTGTCCATGTGCCATGGAGGAAAATGCGGGAGGAAAACATGAGCTCCTCTTGGTGAAGTGAACCAGATGGCTTAGTTACAAAAGGTTAAAATCAACTTGCTTGATTGATTATGAATTTTAAGCAGTTTTTCTTCAGTGCAATCAGCTCTTTCCCATCGTCATCACTCATTAGGGAAAGATTTCCATTCCAGCAGTGATTGGCTTCCCAGCATTTGCATTTTGCATTCTACACACTAAGCACCTTTCTCTCAGAATTATGAGCTGCTTCTCTTAGACTTGCTCCTACCGTACATTCCCTGCTGGTCTCATGTCCCTTGCTGGAATAGCGAGAAGTGACCCTTGAGAAGAGTGCAGAAAGGTCGTGGCCATATTGACCACTGGCTGGTCCATGTCTGACGGTCAGCTAGCCGGCCTCTGACAGGATGATGGAAAGGGTTGCCTTATGGTCTCTTTCTCTCCTCTTCTAATTGGCCTTTATGAATATTTAATGAAATCAAGATGGAATTCAATCAGAAGCTTTACCTGCTGCATCTTCAGGGAAGGAAGAAGAAAAAGAAATGGTAGGATATTATTAGATTACTCTAACCAGAGGGTAGAGACAGAGTGCCCTGAAACCCTTCGATACTTAGGTACTTAGGGATCAGAGCTACCTCAGCTGCCCAGGCAATCCTGCTAGGCATAAGGAAATTAATTCTTTTTACCAATGGGATGATGCCAACTTCCAGGTACTGTGTAGGTGGGTGGGTTCTGTCTAGAGGGGAAAGACTAGCGTGCTAAAGCACAAGTCCTGGTAAAGATGCTGTCTTGAAATTTTTCTCTTCAGAAATCTTTCCTTTCCCACGAGAAATCTCTTTGTGACTAAAATGAATCCTTTTCTTACTCATTATTTGTTTCATAAAATTTATAAATATATAAAATCAAAAATAAAACTTGCTTGTAACCCTTCCCCAGAGATAAAGAATGTTAATATTTTCATATTTATTTATCTGTCCACTCAGCCAGTCACTTACCCTCAAAATCACAAAACAAGTGGTGTTTTGTAACCAGCCTTTAATGAACATTATTATCATTCAGTATTCATCTATAACACAATGTGGTGGCTTTTCTATTTTGCTCTATTAATGCACCTGATACATTCAGATGATTCTTAATCATTAGGTTTCCATGCAGGTTCCCGAAGAGTCGTTTGTGATGACACAGAAGGATGGCATAAGAGCCCAGCCCTAGCATCAAATAGATGTGAATCCCAACTCAAGTGCTTTAACCTGAGCTGTGTGTTCTTGGTGAGATTAATTAATTCCTCCAAATATGCAAGCTTTTATCTTAAAAGAAAGCTTGTTTTGAAGATTGATTAAGTAACTACGAAAACACCTAGTGCAGGTCTGATATAAAGTAAAGTGTTCCGTTTCTGGTAACCACTAATACTGTCACTGAAAATAATGCTTTGATAAATTTTCTTGTAGCTAAAAAGTAACCTATCATTAGGCTGATTTTATTACCGTGGAATTACTGGGTCAGAAGATTTTTCACATTTTTTTTGAAGTCAACTAAAATGCTTTAAAGCTCCTCAAGTACTTCTTTCTCAGAACAGCTGCTGACTCTTGACTCGGGTTAGGGTTCTCTCCTGGGTGGCACACTCTGAAACTTGGGATATGTTCTTTTTCCTCTTGAACCTAAATTTCAGTAAGTTGTGGTGGATGTCCTAGGCATTTGGGGTTACTATAATTGTAATAAAATACCATAGACTCCGTAGCTAATAAATGGCAGAAATTTATTACTGCTCTAGCGTTGCTGTGTCAGATCACAGTGCCGGCATAGTTGAGTCCTGGTCATCACCCTTCTTTGGGTAATAGATGGCTAGTTTCCCATTGTGGACTAATAGAACACAAAGAAAGGTGGTTAACTCTATGTACACCTTGCTCCTACCCGTGCAGACCCCTCTGTGACCTACGCAATTACTTCTCCAAGGTTGTTGTTGCTAATGCCTTCACATTGTGGAGTAGGCTTTCAACACCTGAATGGGGGATGGAGCACAAATAGTCTATCCATAGTAATGTTTCACCACACACGTTAGGTTAGCAGATTCTTCCCGCTATACTTCCAGTGACTCTTTCCTGATCTAAGCTACCTATTAGAATAGGCATATCTACAGCCAGCTGAGCTCCAGCTGCGGGGGAAATAGGTGCTCATTAAGTTTAGGCTTCATATTTCCTGGTGATGGTCTCATAAATGTTTAGCAGCAGTTTTAGATGACAAGTAAGACCCAGAAAGCTTCCTCTTTTGATGTGTGTGTGCGTGCATGCGTGTGTGTGTATTTTGAAGGTGTAGAGTGTAAGTTGATGTCTACACTTCCAGGTGACATATAGAGGTCCTTGCCCCTCTGACTTTTGAATGACTCTTATTAATAAGCATCATATTTGCCAGGTATTTGTAAATCAAGCTAAGGTTTGCTAAACCAAGCTAAACTAAATCGAGCTATACTAACACACTGAGTTAGGGTAGACCTAAATTCAACGACTTATTGTCCCTGTAAGAAGGCCATGTAAAGATACAGGACACATAGACACCTACGAAGAATCTCATATGAAAAAGGAGGCAGATATGGGATAATGCTTCCATAAACTAGGAAAATCCAAGGATTTCAATAAAACATAGAAGCTAGAATAGGCAGGTGGCTTTTTTTAGAACCTTCAAGGGGAGCATGACCTTGCTGGCACCTTGATTTCAGATGTCTAAATTCCTAGGACCCTGAATAAAATGCCTTTCTGTTGTTTTAAGTTACACATTTAATAATAATTTATTATGGCTGTTCTAGGGAACTACTATAATAATTTCCATTTCTGTTCTTCCTGCATTAAATCACCACCTGTTAATTACTAGGGTCATTTCTGGAGACGGTATAGTTTGACAAGTTCAGGGCTGTGGTTCTGACTACTAACTGAATGCCACTTAATCGTTACATGAGCACCATAGACAGGGAAAACTTTGAGCCAAGCTGGAAGTAGAGTGATAGTTGTAGTGCCAATACTAGAAAACCCCTGATTGTAGCCACCAAATCCCTACTTCAACAGAAAATTGCTCTCTCTCTACTGGGCAAGTCAATAAACTGCTTCTCAGTCATTATTGTGACTCTGTTTTCCAAAGATCTGAGAATTTCACATAGTATCAAGGTATTAACAACAGTTAGATTCCCCTCCCTGAAAACTGGACATCGGTCACGATCAGTTGATTACAGTCACACAACCATTATTGATTTGACCATGCACTCCTATTCCCATGCACTGCACACGTCATAATCTTTGGCAAATCTGCCAGACTATAATCCTATGTCCCACCTACCTAAACTCCTACCCTGGAATGCTGCTATGCTCATCCTCTCTCTTCTTAAGTGACCAGCACCCTACATCTGGGCCTAAGGATCATCTTCTTTCCTCCTCCTTTTCTCCTTAAGGATGTTCACAGTCTCTTCAGTGGAGTTTGGCCATCATAAAATACAAGACAACCATTGCTTTCCAACTGTTTTTGATTTCTTGCCTACAATAAGCCTTAGGAAAAAAACAATAGTAGTTTAGTTATTATGTTTAGCAAGAGATGAAGGGGAAAGTGTAAGATTATATGCATAATGTCTTCATTATGTTGTTTGTCTATACTTGTCCTTTTTTAAAAAAAAATATTATTTAATCAACATAGTCCTACAAACCTAAAAGAATTTGCATGTGTGAAAATTGAAACTCAGATAAAAATCTTATCAGTAAAGGGGTTCTGGAAGATGAGAAAAGTTAATGTAACTGAAACTGGAGGCTTAACCACTTCTCCACCTGTGTTCTGGGTGTGAGGAGACAGAGCTGCCTGCTCATCTTGAAGAATGAGCTGATGATGGGGTGGAGATGAGACATATCCTGGGCAAGAAAGCAGGAATGAACTTGATTCTGCCTGCAGTCCTGTGTTCCAGCTGTTATCATACATGAACATGTGCATCAACACCTACAGTATAACTACAGTTATACTTGCATACAACTGGACCATGATCTTTAGGCAGGATCACAATGTCAAGGTCACTAAAAGATTTTCCTTCATACTTTTCTCAGAGTTTCTCTTGGTTCTACTACAAGGTTAGAGGACTTTCCTCGTACTCTAAGACACGAGAAAGGGCTCCTATTATATTGACTTTCACTGAGGATTGGCTAATATGGTATGTGAGTTGGGAGGCCTGGATTTGAGCCCTAGTTCTGCTGACCTTTCCCCTTTAATATAAAGTAAAGGAATTCAACTCATTAGCCCACAAGACCTTTCTCAGCCCTATATGGATTTATTAAATAGCTGGTCTGGGCTCTAAAGATGGCATACTTCATAATTTCCTATCAACTTCCTTCTGGTGCTAGGAATCCACTATAATGAGACAGACAGGCTGAAAGCCTCATAAGATCTTTCTGGGCTCATATGGTCTCACAGCTTAGGGACAATTTATTTTTCTCAGCTTTAATCCAAATACAGTTTTCTAATATTTTCCAATAAGCTCTGGCCTATCTTTCTCACACAGTTTATTGCTATCAGAAAGAATTTCCCCTCCTATCTGTACCCCTCCCTTCCCACCTTTTTTCTTTATTCCTGCTGGCAATAATTATAAGTTGTAAAGCCCACAAAAAAGAGGATATTAAATAGACTGTATATGATTAGAGATAATGTCGCAGGCGTGCGTCCGAAACCTGCCGTCTGGCTAATGTGTGTTTTCCTCTCCTTGACACTGAACACAGTCATTATGCCGTGGAGGGAGCAGGGCTAAGAAATGATGTTAGACATATTTACATTTTTAAAATGTCTTTTTTTGTGCTGCGGCAATGTCCTGAGCACTTTAACCTTGATATGAGCAAGGAGTGTATCACATTTCTGAGATTCCTGACGGCGTGAACTTTACAAATGTACTTTTCTCTTTGGCTGTTTGATTCCCTGGGTCTTCTTTGTTGAAATGTGAAGGATTAACAAGATCTAGAAATAAACTAGGCTTCTAGCTTGAGTTACAAACATTGTCAGAGACCAAAACTCTAGCCCTCTAGAAGAAAGCCAACAAGAATAGCCCTTCTTCTGTTCTTGTAAAAGCACTTAATTCACTCCTCCTGCAAGTGTTTATTGAGTACTCACTGTGTGGGACACTGTTTCCTGTGCTGAAGGATAGGGGAGAAAACATAAAACACATGAGCTCAAAGAGCTGAGTCTACAGGAGGGATGCGTTCAGAAGAAAAAGAAATGAAGCTTTTCTTCTGCTATGTGATAAGATGACTGTTGCATCTCACATCCAAACCAGGACACATCTGAGGGTGAACAAAAAGCCTGTTCATGAATGTACAAGGTAACACAGTATTAACCAGAGCAACGGTAACACTGGAGCGCTGGGAGGAAATAAGGCAATTAGGAAGAGGAAGGAGTGTGGGTAGGAAATAAGCAGGGGGTGCAAGAAAAGGAGTGACCTGAAATTTTAAATAGAATCATCAGGAAAGCATGGCTGTGGAGGAAGTAAGGGAGATGTGGCCACCAGGGAAGTGCAGTGGACACCAGAATAAATCATGCCGGTGTTTTCCAGGAGCAGAAGCTGGTGGTGGCTGTAGGATGATAGCGAGGGAGAGCAGCAGGAGATGAGGACAGTGGAGTTCGGTGCCCCAGATCCTGAGGTCTCAAACATTACACAGGTTTTGGCTCCCACCATAGTCAGATTAGAGCCCTCTTCGTGTGTTCAGGCGGGTCTAACAGAATACAGTAGACTGAGAAGCCTATACACAATAAAAAAAAAAAATCATTCTCATAGTTCTAAAGATAGGTCAATCCCAGACAAAGGTGCCAGTGATTTTGTATGTGACAATGACCTGCTTTCTTCATAGATTAGCATCCCATCTCCCCATCCTTTCATGGAAGAAGAGACTTACTAGCTCTCTTTTGGTCCCTTTTATAAGGCTACTCTTCCTACTATAGCACCTCTGCCCTAATGAAATAATCACTTCCAAAAGGTCCCAGTTCCTAATGCCTCATGTTTGAGTTTAGGATTTCAGTGTGTTTTGGGCATGATGGAGTTCTCTTGGGTCATTTGACTATCCTTGCTCTAACTGTGTAGTTAAAAATAATCTTAAGATGGTAGTGCATGACAAGGGCTAAAACAGAGACATTTAAAGGCTATTGTGATGAACCAGGTGAGAAGGTGTGGAGACTGGGACTAGAGTGCCCCAGGGAGTGGGGAAGCGAGTAGAGTTTGAGTTAATTCTAAAGATAAACCAATCTGATTTGATAGATAATTCACTATGAGCCTCGGACAAAAGAATACTGCCAAAGGTAGCAGGGTTTGGGGAGATGGTCTAGTGGGTAAAATCTTCGTGTAAGCATAAGGAACTGATTCCTGATTTCTTGTCAACCACATAATTGTCAGGTAGGGATGGCAAACTCCCCGCAATTCCAATGTTTGGAAGACAGAAAGAAGGCACTCTAGGAGAAAGCTGGCTTGCTACACTAGACATACCCATGAGTCCTCAGTTCACCTGAGAGAACCTGCCTCTGTGAATAAGATGGAGTGTGATGGGGAAGATTCAGGATGTCAGCTTCTGGCCTCACATGAACATGCACACTTGTGTATCTATGCACACACACACACATGTATATATATATATATATATATATATATATATATATATATATATACACACACACACACACACACACACACACACGCATATGTAATCCCACACAACCATGGGCACTATACAAATACATGAAGAAAAGTAAAAAGAAATACTTCCCAGCCTTTTGTCCTGAGCTGTGTAGATGATGGAATTATATTTTACTTACCTGACAAGAAAGAGACTGTATTTAAAACTGATTTGGAGATAATAAAGAATTTGGTTTTGGAAGGCTAGACATCAGGTATAAGCCAGGCATTATAGCAGATGCCTATAATCATGTAACTTAGGAGGCTGAGACAGGAAGATCGCAAACTCAAGGCCAGCCATGTATGTCAATATCCTGTCTCAGAGACTGTGTGTTTGTGTGTGTGTCCAGTTAAATTTGCTTGAAAATGCAATAACTATAAAGTTTAAATTTTAGAGAAAAGGCCACTACTAGAGATGGAAGTTTTGAAGTCTGTTACCATTTAGGAAATATTTAAAAGCATAAAATTAAAGGATCTCATTTGAGGAGAAGTCTGGATGGTAAAGAAAAGAGTTCTAAGGACTGTGCCTGGCTCAATCCAGGGCTTAAAAGTCCAGAGAAAGAACCAGCAGAGAGGGAAAGAAGAGGAAAAAATCTAAAAGAATGTGGTATCCTTGAAGTCACACTATCACAAAAACAGATCAGATGCTGACCCTCTGTCAGGTATGATAAGGACTGAGAGATGACCGTTTCTCTAAACACACAGGCAATGGAGACCTAGAGAGGAGCAGACAGGGCAAA
This sequence comes from Chionomys nivalis, assembly GCF_950005125.1. Taxonomy (NCBI): domain Eukaryota; kingdom Metazoa; phylum Chordata; class Mammalia; order Rodentia; family Cricetidae; genus Chionomys; species Chionomys nivalis. Next base: position 36,657,397 of record NC_080096.1, on the reverse strand, counting down.
GACAAAGACCAGCAGGAGCGTGCTGAGGATGAAAGGGGTGAGGAGGAATCAATGATTGTTATATAGACAGATGTTTTAAAGAAAGAGGAAAAATGATGTGACAAGATGAAGGGGAAGGAAATACATTTTTCTTTTTCTCTTTATTCGAAGAATTAACACATTTTTAAACTGGCAAGAATGGTCTTACCAAAGTGAAAGTTAGATGGTGCGCAAGCCAGACCAATATCAATAGAGTGGCATCTTTGAGTGGGTGAGAGAGGTAGAGATCTAACCAGCACCCTGGAAGGGTGGCCTTTGATAGGACCAGGAAATGTGACCTGTGAAAACATGAAGCATAGTAGACTGTGTGAATACAAGTCAATGGATGAATGTTGGTGGAAGTGAGCACTCTCCAGAACGTTCTCCTCTAAGCAGGGAGGAGGATCATGTCCGTATTCCAGAGGTGTCTATTGAGGCAAGTTTGGGGAAGTTAGGAGGTCAATACATCTGTTGGTCACACATTCACCAAGGACCTGCTCAACCAGGCTCTGTGCTTCATACTAACACTTAAAATGCTGGCTATAGCCCTACAGAACCCAATATGACATGTGCTTAAGGTTTATGTACAGAAAATAGGAGTAACGACCTCAATCTGAGAGCATCCAGGAATACTTTAGAGAAGAGGAAAATATTTAGCTAGATCTTAAATAGTAAGAATGGATACTTAGCCCATGGGTAGAAGGAAAGACACAGAGGACTCAGGAAGCCCAGTAGAAAGTAGGGCTCAGAAGAATGAAAAGAGTTCCTCAGAGTTTTTGGAACTTGACAACCTTATCTGGCAAACAGGACTCATGTTGGTAAAGCAGCTCGTGCCAATCAAGAATGGCCTGTGGATAATGAACCAAGTATTTGGACATCACCTATTTTAGATTTGGACACCAGGCTAAGGCGTTTGGACAGGGAGGTCTACAAAGCTTTTGGAGGAGACATATGTCTAACTGAACAGAGGTTTGTACAAAGTTGAGCTGGCGAGTTAGTCCTTGCCAGGAAGAGCATACAGAGAAAAGGACTGCAGGAGCAAAGTTTGTATGGTGAGCAGGACAGTGGGTTTTACAAATGAAGGAGACACTGTGCAAGATGCTCAGCTGTCTGCCTTGGCCATATGAGGACACTTTTCTCCCTGGGTTGGGAAGTAGCTCCCCATTGCCATGCAGAAAGCACTGCCGTTTTAGTGCTTTTAATAAAAATGGAAAATATGTGTTTGTGTGATGCTTTTAATCATTTTGGAATTGTAAAGAGCTCTGGGCTTTGGAGGCCAGGACGGCCCTGGTGTGAACATAAATTAGCCTAACTGAGTAGCTTGTGCTGTTTATGGGCACTATTTGCTGTAAATTTGGTTCTGATGCTGGAACTGTTTGTCATCCTTGCATCCTTCATCCTTGGTGTGCCTTCTTCTGAAATCTGTGAGCGTTGCTTTTGGCTCTGGCTTTTCGTTTAGAGGATCAGGGACTCCAGAAGTCATTAGCAAGATCTCACCCCAGTCATTAGTTTGTTCACTCATTCCTCAGAGGACTGACACCTTACCTTGTGCCAGTCACTTGGAACACAGAGAGGACGGAGGCCTTTCAGCAGCCCACAGTTACATATGCTGGTAATTTCCACAAAAGTTGGCAGTGCTAGTTGGAGCCACAGTAAAAGTAGTGGTCACTTCTACCTGGAGCTTCTGGAGGACTTGTTTAACAAGTCTTGTTCTCCCTGTGGACTGCATGGCTTTTGTGACCTTGCTTGAAAGTTTTGAAAATCAGTGTCACACACCAATAAGGGGATGAGCCAAAGCATCAGATCTAGGACAATGTGCTGCCTCTTCCTCCTAGCTGTTAGGTACTCTTCAGAAAGATCACTGTTCCCTCTGAACCACCTACAAAAAAGGAGACTTGTAACACTGTCCCCATGGAGTGCTGACCATAGGTATATGAAACACCTAACAGGTCACCCTACAAATGTCTGCTTCATCTCCTCTCTTCTGTGTTTGTCTTTGTAGTGGAGATACTCTGCACCGAGCCATTCTTCCTCTCTATGAGCAATCTTTATTCATGGACTAGGACACCAGTTAGCAAGATCTCCCCTTCCCTAAACTCTTGGAGGCATCTAGTTGTTGCAAGAATGCAAGATAGACTCCTAAATAGGGAATAAAAGAACCTTATGACATTGTATAGGGCTATCTCCCACCCATCACCTTGTCTTGTCTTCCATACTACAGCCAGACTGAAATTTTATCTCTTCACAGATGCACATCTGCTTCCCTATCTCTGAGGCATGGCCCATGCAGAAGCCTCTATAAGAACGGCTAAGGTCTCCTTCCTTCTTTTCGATCTCTAGTAGTCCTGTTTATCCTGTAAGAAATAGTATTAAGGCATCCTTCCTAGGAGACTCCCCCATGATGCCCTCAGTTGAATTTACTACTTTCATCCGTAAGATGCCAGTTCTCTTTGGATGTCACTCTTGTCTACTGACTTCACCATCTTAAAATAGCTCTAAACATCCTGAAACCAAAGAGTAAAACTGGAAGCTGATATGTTGATGCCTGAAAGAATCTTTGGCTGGCTGAGCTCCTTGAAGATACTCCCAGAGAAGTGTGAGGCTGACAACAGACTTTAGAACATTGTCATTCTGTTATTACACATGAACCCTTAAGGGAAGATATACAGTGACAGTCAGGAAGTAGTAGGGACATGTATCCAGGTACGCTTCCATCATGAACTGTGACTCACCCAACATCACTATCAGGGTGGGGGCGCTCTGAAGGCCAACTCGATCAAAGTCAGCAAACCGCAGCCTGCTGGCCAAATCAGTCTCTTTCTTTATATCCCATGGTTAAATATGGTTCGCTTCTTTTTTCTATTGTCTGTTTTTTTAAAAAGTAGAAAAAAAACACCTTGCAGGAACACAGGACCCACACTCAGAAGGAGCATGCCCTAGGGATTCAGCGCACCATGGTGTCTGTCTAAAACTCTTAGTAACTTTGTGTTTATATTTTTAAAGACAAGCCGGATTGGACAATAAAACAAAACTGGCCTCTCGGCTCATGTTTAGGTCCACCTCCTACTGCCTCAAGACCTGCTCAGACAGGGCTGTTGGCCACCTGCTCCTTCATGTCCTAGTGTTCCCATGCCCATTGCCACGCACAGATAGGATCGCAGTCGGTGTGGAGCAGATAACCTGGCAGGGGCAAGCCTCTGCCCGCCCAGTCAAGTGGCTAACCCCTCCGTGTGTCAGACAAGGGGGCAAGTGACTCGTGGGGATGGGAAATGTCTGACTGGGATTCTCTGGCTCCATGGCTGGCAGCTGGCAAGGAAAGGTTGGGGAAGATACCCAGAAACCTGCGTCACATGCACTTATGCCCAGTGTCAGGGTGGCAGCTCGGGCACCTGATGCTCTCTGCTTCCCCGCTTGTGTGGAGGACAACACTAAACACAGAATTCAAAGTATCATAATGGGTGGAGAGAAATATAAGAGGGGGGAATCTTTGTGTTCTTGTGCCTTCAGTGATATGTCTTCCCTGCTTTCTGCACAGAAGGCTCTGCACTTTTATTTTTCACAAGACCCCACAAATTATACAGCCAAGCACAGTCTACGCCTTCTACTGAGTACTGTAATTGAATAGCGTGAGTAAAATCTCTGCCTTCAAGGCAGCTGTTGGGTCTGCAGTTTAAAGTAAGTCAACTGATCAGGAAACTTTTTCTCTGAATGACAACAGAGTCCATATTTCAAACTTTTCAGCCTAAATAATCTCTGCCATGACTAATCGGCTCTCACTTTAAAGCTAGAAGTACATAAACAAATGATTGTGTCTGTTCTCCAACAAAAAATTATGGGCGCTGAAGCTTCTATTTCATGTAAGTTTCTCATGTCAAAAGTGCTACTTTTCTGTTCTTTTCTAGTCGTGTGTGTGTAATCTATATCTGACTATAGGCTATACAGAAATAGCCAGGTAGTTTTGGCTTACTGACTTCAGTCTCTCTCTGTCTTTCTCTGTCTCTCTCTCTCTCTTTGTGTGTGTATATCTGTCTGTTTGCCCATTATCATCATCTCTCCTTACTCTCCCACATAGGTACCAAATATGTACACCCACGTATTTGGTTTTAAAAGCCAGCCTGATCTACAAGAGCTAATTCCGGGACCGGCACCAAAGCTACACAGAAACCCTGTCTCGAAAAACCAAAAAAAAAAAAAAAAAAAAAGCCATCAACACTAGCATGGGTGGCACACACCTTTGATCCCAGCACTCAGGAGCCAGAGGTAGGCAGACATCTGTGACTATGAGGCCAGCCTGGTCCACATAGAGATCTCCAGGTGAAACCACATGGTGAGATCCTGCGGGGCGGGGGGCAGGCGGGGGGGGGGAGCCATTGGTTCATCCAGCTCACTATGGGATTTCTCCTTCTGACTGCAGAGATCCTCAACACTCTCTCCCTTGGGGCAGCTGCAGAAATCTTGCAGCGATGACAAATCCCACAGAGCAGAGACTAGGAAGTTCCAATGCAATGCTCCAGTTGCAGAGAAAATAACATTTTCACATTTAGGGACATAATAGCCAGATAAAGAAGTGCTCATTCATCCTCTATTCTCTGCCCCATCTATATCTATAGACATGGCTTTGCAAGTATGGTTTTGAATAGGATACAAATGTGATATTCAGAGAGGCAGTGGACAATTGTCACCATCTGCCATCTGCCCACACACAGGAGCTGGCTAGGAAAGAAAGGTTTGATTCAGAGAAATTGCAATGTTTTGAAAGAAGAATGCAAATAATTCATTATGTTCTTCTTGAGCATGTACTGTGTGTTCATAAGCAAAAGAAGTCATAAAAAGCAGGGAAATGTAAAAAAAAAGCGGGTGAGGGTGGGGAATTGGGTCATAGAGTCAATCCGAATGGTCTTAGAACCCTGGGATGAAAGAAATATTTTAGTCTATGTTTCTTGGAAAAAAATAATTGACACTTAAATTTTTCTCCTTCCTCATCTATATGGGAAGAATCATGTCTGTGATTCAAATTTGTTAGTAAGAACAGATTCAAATTTGATCAAGGTACATAATCTGCACAATATGAACTATCCCAATGAAACTCATTATTTTGTACGATTAATGCACTCTAATACAAAAGGGAAAGGAATATATCACAAGGAATAAAAGCCCGCATTTTAGAAGGGCAGAAATAGAGATGAAAGTCAAGCGATAGATACAGAGCACAAGGTTGCATGCCTGGCTGACAACAGGCGATTCATCCAGTGGCAGCCTCTGAGAGGCGGCCGGCCGCAGACAAAGGCTTGCTTGCCGAGTCCATGCTTCCTCCTAGGCAGAGTGCTAGTTGAGTAGGCAACCTGGAACAGGAGAGCCCCCTGGGGACTGGAGCTGAGAAAACAAAGGCCTGACCAGCTACAATTAATGCCTTCTGTTTCCTGTTTCGCTTGTTGGTAGTCAAACCCTTGTTTATTCCACTGTGACCAGACAAGTGCCAAACAGAAAGACATAGCAGCCCTGACTAGAACAAAGAAAAGATTCGAACCCCCTTATCCTCACATCCCCAGCTGTGTGCCAATCTGCAGTAGCTTCTGATTCTGCTCACTTAATTTATTAAAGAATATTTCTGGGGTGTTTACTCTGTGCTGTTCTTCATGGTTAGATGCTGAGACCCTAGTGTGAGCAGGACACAGTGGACACTTGCAAGGAGCTCAGTCAACTGAGGGAAAAACAACAGTGGACAATCACAGACTCGTCACAAAAGTGCCATGAGGGGTAGCAGTGAAAGTAACCCTGGGCTCCGAAGCGGCTGACAGATGGAGACAACCCTACACTACCGCATAACATAGGCACTTCATAACTACTTCAGTCTATAGATGGAAGTAACCGTGAACATCTGAGGTTTGGAAAATGAGTAGGAAGAGGCCAACTAAACAAGGAGTGTGGCTGGGTGTGCACTCTAAGGGACCAGCACATAAGAAGACACGGAAACCCGCGGGAATACACTCCGTCCCCAAACCCAAGCAGGGCACTGGAGATAGATAAGTCTTGTACTTGGAGAAGAAGGGACAAGCAGATCTAAGCTTTTTTTCTTACAGATCCCCACCACCCCATCCCTAGACTTGTACCTCCAGCCAAAGGACTGCCTCCACTAGCCCTTTCCCTCCTTGAGCAGCACAGCAAGGAGAAATACTACAGCTTGACAAAGTAGGATACAAAAATAAATGTCTTCGAGTGCAGTTCTAGCTGATGGAAATCCATAACTGAGGAGTTACCAATGGCTGTTATGCTCACATCTGTGCCAAACTTTACTACGAGGTAGAGCTTGGCAACCTATTCAGACTTTTATTCTGGCCATTATCATCTATAGCTGCAGTGATCTTAGGCCACAGCAGAAGTAAGACCACGGGAGTGTGGTCTTCCGTTCAGTCTCTATGCTGTGCTAGTCAGGGTGGATTCTAAGCTCTGGTGCAACCCAGCATTGTGATGTTGGTAGCCATGGGCCTGCCTACTTAACTTCCCTCTGACCACAGGCAATGCAACATGGAGAGGGTTGTCCAATTGAAGAAGAGGGAAGATGGCACCAAATCATTGCATAGGAACCTAGAGCTGGTCTTTCATTACCTATAAAGCTCCATGCTATGCAGAACCTCACAGTGCCTGACTATAGGCTGGTATTTGTAGATGAAGTGTATGGGCCTACCTGAGCCCCAAGTGGAGACTTGCTGAAACAGAATTGCCTTTTTAGGCAACACTCTAGTCCATAACAATACACCACCTGTGACAAAAGCACACACTTGGAATTGTGGAGCTCTCTAGTGCTAGAACAGTGTCAATGCACTAACCAAAAACTCACAGTAAATCTGGGCTTCGCGGGCCACCTACTGCTGAAATAGTGTCAGAAACCTGGCTTATCATTTCCGGAAGGAAAAAGGGAAAGCCAGACCCTAAAGACACTGAATATTCAATGTCATATGCCAATGACCTCCAACAACTCTTCAGGGATATAGAGCTAATTGCTTTATTGTTTTATTTCTGTCACCAATGTTTTATTTTTGGTGGTGGATAAATACATAAAATGTATTCAGTACTGAAAGTATAAAATTTAATGTTACACTGGGCAGCTTCTGTTCCAAATGTTTATTCTAACTGAAGAGAAATTTAATGAGTTGTACAGACTTTGGATCTACTTAACCTTGTACACACTTTGGATCTACTTAACCTGGGTATATGATGCTTTTATTTATTGCAATTTTATTTAAAAATAAAAGAATTTGGGGGAGTTATAAGTGCATCTAGGCAGAAAATGACAAGTAGCAACTGATATGTACAACTCTCAGACCAAGAATTAAAACTGTCTGCTTTCAGGAGACTCAATAAACACCTTAAAGATACACTTTATCAGAGAAAGAGAAGTAATTCTGTAATCAGTCAAACAGATCTTTGCACTGAAAAACACACTGAACAAAATAAAAACTGTAGTAGAAAGCACAACTAACAAAATAGAACAAATGGAAGACTCAGTGAGCTTGGAGACAGGTTGTTTGAAAATAAACATGGGAATAAGTGTCGGTGGAAAGCTTAGCATAAATGGGACATCTGTACCACTCCCCCTTTCCACAAGGCTCATGAATCATTGCGGAAGATGAAGATAGGACTTGTAAAGACCCGTGGTTGTGAGGAGGGAAACCACTGTCTTCTGAATTATACAGGACAGTCGCACTCATGACTCATAGCAGCCGTGGTTGGCTGCAGACGACCAAGCCAATAATGAACCCCACTTCAATTGATGCCTTCTAGGAGATGAGAGTCAGTTTTCTTTAAGGTTGTGGCCCCTAGCAGGTGGACCACTCTCCGCTGGATGGGTCCACATCTGTGAGTATCTTAGCAGTGAGAACTGGACTCAGTGGTAGGGAAATGACAGAAGCTGAAGGGGAGCAGGTAGGGAGGAGGTGGATGGATCTGGAGGAGGTAGGTAGAGGACAGTGGGATAAATTTGATCAAAGTATATTGTATACATGTATGACATACTCAGTGAATTAATAAAATATATTTTAGAAGCAAAAAAGAAAAAGAAAGAATGAAGATGAACAAAGAAAACTCCTGGGAATGTTGGAGAAAATTATAAGAGAAAATACTCAGGTTGTGGGTATTTAAGAAAGACTTGAGGCTGCCAAAGGAGTAGAAAGCTTCTTCAAAAAGACAATCAGGAACAACTCGTTTGTCTAGAGAAGGGGATTTATATAAGGTTCTGTAAAGTTAAAAGATCAGCAGCTGTTTCGAATCAGCCATGAACACACCCAAAGTGTCCTGAATTTAATCCTCTGAGAGAAGATCTCAAAGCCACAAGAGAAATGAAGCACGTAACATGTGAAGTGTGCTCACTTGCTTACCATGGACTCTCGTGTGACACGTGAAGTGTGCTCACTCGCTTACCAAGGACTCTCACGTGACACGTGAAGTGTGCTTACTCGCTTACCAAGTACTGTCGCGTGACACGTGAAGTGTGCTCACTCGCTTACCAAGTACTGTCGCGTGACATGTGAAGTGTGCTCACTCGCTTACCAAGGACTCTCGTGTGACACGTGAAGTGCGCTCACTTGCTTACCAAGGACTCTCGTGTGACATGTGAAGTGTGCTCACCCACTTACCAAGATCTCTCGCGTGACTCATGAAGTGTGCTCACTTGCTTACCAAGGACTCTCATGTGACACGTGAAGTGTGCTCACCCGCTTACCAAGATCTCTCGCGTGACTCATGAAGTGTGCTCACTCGCTTACCAAGGACTCTCACGTGACTCATGAAGTGTACTCACTCTCTTACCAAGGACTCTCGTGTGACACGTGGAGTGTGCTCACTCACTTACCAAGGACTCTCCAGAGAAAGCTCTTAGGCTGGATATGAGGCAGGTAGGGGCAGCTGCAGCCTGACAGAGAAGCAGGTAACATGGAAAGCAAGCCTTTGAGAACCTCCTGGAGCTCCCTTCCTGCAACCTCTGAGGGTGCCTGGCTTCTGCCTCCCAACCAGAGGCTGAAGGACCTCAGAAGAGGGATGACAGCCAATTCAATTCCATTGCCGAGCATTTTCCCCCATTCCTCCTACACACACACACACACACACACACACACACACACACACACACATACACACACAATTCTAACATTTCCAACATTTTCAAGTGACTTTGGGTATTCTCATCCCTCCTGGGTTGGTACAGACCCAGTGTGGGGAGGTATTGTTTTTAATGGCACCCTACTCCCTTACCCCATTCTGTACTGCCAATTTCTAACTGCAGTGATGATTCTGTGCTTTTCTGCTTAGTTCGACACGTGAACTGAGTGTTGTGGGTGTGACACCCCTGCACCAGCTGGTTCCTTCCCTCTTCCTCTTGTCTTGGCCCCATTTGTGAAAGCAGAACCAGTAAGAGACCTCTAAAGGACACAGAAAAGTCTTTAGGATAGAACGTGTGTCAGTGCACAAATCAAGTCCTGCCAAGTTTTTAAAAGCTGAAATCATATTGAGTATGTTTTATGACCTCAGTTCAGTAAAACTAGAAAAAAAAAATTAGAAGAACCTTGAAATGTATACAAATGCATGCAAATCAAATAATATAATCCTAAACAGTCATTGGGTCAAGAAAGAAATTAAGAAGAAAATTAAAACATGTCTTGAAATAAGTGAAAATAGAAAGAGAGTACACAAAAACAAAAGCACTGCCGTCAGTGGGGCTTCAACAAATCAGAACCTTCATTTGAAAACCAAGAAAGACCTAAATAAACAGCCTATCCTTGTAACCTACCTACCACTGTAACCTGAGGAACTATAACAAAAACAGGAGGGAACCAATTCCCCTGCCTTTCTGGCAATGGTAGAGATCAAGTCAGAGCCTTGCACATACTAGGAAAGGGATCTTCCACTGATATATATCTCCAGCTCCCAAATCAAACTTGATAAATATAAAAAATAATTAAAACAGAAATAAGTTAAATAAAAGCTAAAACACAAATTTAAAGGATCAGTGAAACAAAGGATGGGTTTCTCAGGAAAATGAAATAGACAAACTCCTAAAACAAAAACAGAAGACTCTGAATCAATTAAAATCCATAATCCTCTATCTAGGTTTATATCCAAAGGAAATTAAATTAGTATGTAAAAAATGGCTACTCTCTTTGTTAAATGCAGCATTATACACCATAGTCAAGATATGGAAGTTTTAAAAAGATATGGTGTCAGCACGTTTCCATTAACATGTAAATGGATAAAGAAAATTTATCATATATACAAAATAAGATACTATTCAGCCTTTAAAAATGAAGATTTTTATCATTTGTGAAAACAGATCAACCTGAAGGACTTTATACTGGATTAAGATAAGCAAAATCCACACATACTGTCATGATCTCATTCACATGTGAAATATAAAATCTGAAATCACAGAAGCAGAAGGTAGAAGGGCAGTTATCAGGGACTGGGGACAAAGAAGCAGTATAAGGGGCATTGTGAACAATGAAGTAGTCTCTGTAAGACAAGATGAAACCGCTCTGGAGACCTGATGTACAGCATGGTCTTATGCTTGTGCTGGGAATTTGCTAATACAATAGATCTTCAGTTTTCTTACTGCGAAAACAAAACTGGATAATGGCTATGCATCCTGGTGAGTTCTTATTGTCAACATGTCACAACCTAAAGTCACCTGGGGAAAAACAAAGGAGCATCAGCTGAAGAATCACCCAGAACAGCTTAGCCTATGGCCGCCATAGTTCATAAGGAAGAGCACAGCTCACTGTGGGCAGCACCATCCCTGGGCAGATGGGTCTGGTCTGTGTAAGAAAGCTAACTGAGCAATTCCTTAAATGTCTTTCGGCCATTTGAGTTTCTTCTGTTGAGAACTCTATGTTTAGCTCTCCACCCCATTTTTTAATTGGATTATTTGGTATTTTTGTGTCTAGTTTCTTGACTCCTTTATATATTTTGGAGACCAGCCATCTGTCAGATGTGGGGTTGGTGAAGATCTTTTCCCATTCTGTAGGCTGTCTTTTTGTCTTGTTTATTGTGTCCTTTGTCTTACGGAAACTTCTCAGTTTCAGGAGGTCCCATTTATTGATTGTTGTTCTCAGTGTCTATGCTACTGGTCTTCTAGTTAGGAAGTGGTCTCCAGTGCCATTGCGCTCAGGATGCTCAAGTCTACTTCCCACTTTCTCTTCTATCAGGTACAATGTAACTGGCTTTATGCTGAGGTCCTTGATCTATTTGGACTTGAGTTTTGTGCAAGGTGATAGATATGGGTCTATTTGCAATTTTCTGTTGGCATTCAGTTATGCCAGCACCATTTGTTAAAGGTGTTTTTCTTTTTATTGTAACTTTTTGGCTTCTTTGTCACAAATCAGGTGTTCATATGTACATGGATTAATGTCAGGGTCTTCAATTTGATTCCTTTGATAAACGTGTCTGTTTTATGCCAATACCAAGCTGGTTTTAGTACTATAGCTCTATAGTAGAGCTTGAGATCAGATCCAGAAGCTCCTTTATTGTACAGGATTGTTTTAGCTATTCTGGCTATTTTTATTTTTCCATATGAAGTTCAGTAATGTTTTCTCAAGGTCTGTGAATAATTGTGTTGGGATTTTGATGGGGATTGCACTGAATCTGTAGATTGCTTTTGGTAAAATTGCCCTTTTATTATGTTGATCCTACCTAAGCAAGAGCATGGGAGATATTTCCATTTTCTGATGGCTTCTTCCATTTGTTTAGAGACTTAGAGTTCTTGCCATACAGGTCTTCACATGGTGGGAGTGCAATCTTGTACAGTCATTCTGGAAATCAGTATGACGGTTTCTCAGAAAATTGGGAATCAATCTACCTCAAGACCCAGCAATATCACTCTTGGGCATATACTCAAAGGATATTCAATCATACCACAAAGACACTTGCTCAATAATATTCATAGCAGCATTATTTGTAATATTCAGAAACAACCTAGATTCCCCTCAACTGAAAAATGGATAAAGAAAACATGTTACATTTATACAATGGAATATTATTCAGCTGTTAAAAATGGTGGCATCATGAAATTTGAAGGCAATGGATATCACTAGAAAAAAAATACATTCCAAGTAAGGTAACCCAGTCTTTTTGTCAGAAAGACAAACATGCTATATACTCACTCATAAGTGGGTAGAAGATGCAAAGCAAAACAAAGGATAACTAGACTACAGTTCACAGTTCCAGAGAAGCAGAGCCCTTCTTCCAGTAAATGATGGAACCAGAAGCAAAGATCCATAACCAAGCACCAGGCTGAACCTAGGGAATACAGTCAAAGAGAGGGAGGAGGGAATGCGTGAACAAACGAGATCAATATCATGATGAAGATATCTAAAGAGACAGCTGAACCAAACGTATGAAAGCTCATGAACTCTGAATAGACAACTGTGGAGCCTCCAGTGGTCTGAACTAGGCCTTTGTATGTGGGAGTCAGTTGTGAAGCTTGGGCTACCTAAGGGATTCCTGACAGTAGAACCAGGATCTATCTCTGGTGAAGGAGCTAGCTTGTTAGAGGCGGTGCCATACTCAGACTTAACACAGAGGGGAGGGGCCTGGACCTGTCCCCAAATTAATGCGCCAAACTGTTGGCTCCCCATAGGAGCCCTTACCTGTTAGGAGGAATGGATGGAGCATGGGCTGGGGGCGGGGAGGGGAGAGGGGGAATAGGAGTGGGAAGGAGAACCTTGGTTGGAATTTAAAATGACTTAAAAAATAAATAAATGTTTGAAAAAAAGAATAATGATCAGGGTCTGGAGAGATGGCTCAATGGTTTAAAACCACATACTGATTACAGGTGGGTGTGGTAGTACGTGACTTTCATCCCAGCACTTGGGGAGCAGAAGCAGGCAGATCTTTGTGAGTTCAAGGCCAGCCTGCTATATATAGTGAATTCCAGGACTTCTGGGGTTCTATAGAGAGACCCTGTCTCAAATAGATAGATAGGTAGATGGATGGATGGATGGATGGATGGATGGATGGATGGATGGATGGGCAGATAGTCAGACAGGTAAATCTAACTGAGCATGAATTAGAGGTCAAGTCAGTAAGCAGCCTGGTTTCTGCTTCAGTTCCTGACCTGAATTCCTTCAATGAAATATTGTGACCTGTAAGGATAAGCCAAATAAAGCACCCAAGTTGCTGTCAGTTATAGCGTTTATCCCAACAACAGAAATAAAAGTAGAGCCATAGTATATCACGATGCATACATGCTTCAAAACATTACAGTATGCATTATAAATATGGATAATTATATTGGTAAATTCCCCAAGTTGATGAGATTAGAAACCACTCTGTTAAAAAAAAAGCCAAAAAAAAAAAAAAAAAAGAAAAGAAACCACTCTGTTCTTCACCATCTAGCAAACGATGAATCTAAGGAAATCACAGGAGGCTCTTACACAGTGTCAAATCAGTACCCTCCATGTGCAGAGCTCTACTTGCATTGTGGGACATTAGTCCCCATAGGGGAATTAAAGGACAGAAACTATCAGAGCATCCTTAATCCATGGTGGACTGTTTTAATACCCTCTAAATGTGTCTTCAAGTTTCATTGAGATTAGTCTTTGGGAATATTAAGAGGCAGGGGGAGATTTATTGTTTAAGGAGAGCATTTCTTTCAGTGACAAATAAGGCTTAAGTATTACCACTGTCATCGAAGATGATGAGGTGAGAACAAGAGCAACTGTTAACCTCTGAGTTTAGAACCCAAACAGAGCTGAAATCTTAATGCCCAACAGATAAGTGTGAACATAGGCTCTCCCAGCAGGAAACAGAATGGATGAGCAAAATAATGAAAAGGTTCAGAACTGTTAATGTATCTTTAAAAAAGAAAGAAAGGAACTAAAACAAGAGCCATGCACTATATTGTACTCACTAGATCACATAAAAATATTTTCAAAGCAGTAACCCCATACTGGCAAGTTTATAGTGAAGTCTTTGTCTCACACATTTGTGGGCTTATAAATTAGAAAGATTGTATTGGAAAGCAGTGTGGCAATGTGTGTCTAGCAGGGACAGGCTATATATGTTCTCACCCAGTAATTCCACTCCTGGGTATTCACTTCAGAGAAATAATCTAATCCAAATGAAGAAAGGAATTGCAACCAGGAAGATGTTTGTTGTAATGTTATTTATAATAACAGAATAATGATGGCCTAAATGTTCTATATTTAAGTAAAGTATGCCTTTTCACTAAATGGAACATCGTAAACTCATTACAGTAGCATTTACAAAGACTATATAACAGTTTGGGAAAACTTTTTATAACATAATGTGACCTAAAAATAACAGAATACAGAAAGTAATGACATCGTATTTGTGCCATGATTACATCTTTATTTTTTAATACATAATTATTGACTGTGTATTGTAAGCGTGGACACTTAAGAACTAGAAAACAGTATGTAAAAATGAGAATAGCTACTTGTATATTGAGATTTTTGTTTTCTTTTTATATCATTGCCATTATTCAGTATTACCACATGCAATTTCAATAGTATTTTTTATTTAGTTTATTTTTGTGCATCAGTATTTTGCCTGCATATATGCATGTGCACCATTTGTGTGCCTGGTACCTGTGGAGGTCAGAAGATGTAGCTGAATCCCCTAAAACTAGAGTTACAGATGATTGTGGGCTGCCATGTGGGTGCTGAAACTGAATCTGGATTCTCTGCAGTTGCAGCAAATTCTCTCAACACTGTGCTGTCTCTCCAGCCCTTTTGATAGTTTTCTAAAGAATGTGGGGTCATAGCCAGAAGGTTTGTTTAAAGCTGTACTCCACTGTTCACTACCTAAACTGGGAAACTTTCATTTTTCTAAACTTTGAGTTTCCTCACCTCTAAAGCAGAGTTAATTACCTGCATGGTAAGAATGATGTGGTAGCCAAGGTAATTCAGGCTCAGAAAGATAAATGTAGTATGTCCTTTTTCATATGGAAATCCTATTTTCTAATTATTAAATCTGTCTATCTAGGTGAATGTAAATGTGGGTAAAGGCCAGGAAAGTAAGCAGAAAGAAAGATACCTTAAGAGAAGAGGTGAGAAGCAAAAACAGCATAGGCGATAGATATCAACGTGGAAGTGGCCACTGAGGCCACAAAGGAGGAAAGAGTAGGTTGGGGCAGAGAGATGAAGAGAAGAGCGAGTAGAGGCTCAAATTCATCTGAAACAAAATAACTATGAAAGTGTCATGAGACAGTCTTAATTTGTAACCTAATTAAGTAAATAAATAAATAAATAATTGACTATTTAATTCCTAGAAAATGAATAAACGTAAATAAAGCACCCAGTGCATAGTAAATGTTTAATAACATGTTCTTAATTGACTATTTTCTGTAAAAGATTTTGCCAATTTATAAATACACACAAATACACAGAGAGAGAGATAGTTTAAAGACAGTTTAAGAAAAGTAGTCAGGGAAAGCTAAGGATAATCCAATAAATGATAATTCTCCCCATTTTTCCAGTTTCTCTCTCTGAAAAGTGCAATGTAATTGAAGAATATTCTAGCAGCATGTTGAGAAATCATAATGAATGACACTTGTTTGCATCTCGGCACACGGAGGCAAAGCCAGAGGTACACGTGTGTGCTCATACATCCTTAGAGTTCTAAAGAAGAACACTTTGCTTTTTTGTTGTGGTACATAGCAAAAGGTATCATTTTGCTTTTAATTATGGATTGCTATTATGCATTGCTTTTATTTGGCAAAGATAGTTGTTTCAGGAAAATTAATTTAGACAGTTCCATTTTTCAAACCACAAAACCTTCTGTTCCAGGCTTCCAAAGAACAATTAGATCTGAATTCTTTCCCCACAATCAAACTGACAATTTCTTATGGGAAGAAGGTCGTGGTTGATCAGTTTGGAATCTAGCTTCCAAAAGTGCCACTGAAATGCAGAAAGTGCTTCCATGACAAGATACTTTTGCTTCCTGCAGTATATAAAAATGATGTCATGAGAGGTTTTACCCTGGCTGGGCAGGAATACGGATTAATGATGCCTTGCTTTCAGTATCAGAGTTTTATTCTCAACATCATGATGTTTTCACAGGAACTCTACCATTTTGTTCAATTCAGCAAACATGACAGAAAGTCTGTTAGTGCCAAATATAGTGGTAGTGGCAAGAGATAGAGATCTGAATGCCGCCATGGCTGCACCTGCAGGAGTGCACAGTCAGAGAATGCACACAGTTGTAGCATCTGTGGCCAAGGGTAGTCCAGTTGCGGAGGAGCCATGAGAAGGCACTGGATTGAGTCTGGAAGAGCAAGAGGAGCTCGCAGAGAGTTATGATGTGTTAGTGAAGTTGCACATGAAGGGGGAGGGGAGAAAAGGCTTTCAGGCAAGGGGTCCTGACATAGAAAATCACTACTATATTATGTAACATTATCTAAGGCATGTATCATACTACACTAAGCTAACTAGTTTACTAATAGGTAGGCCATTAAATCCATTTTAAATTATCTGACTTATTTATGGTCATTTTGCCAGTATGTGGTAGAGACAAGTTCAGAGAAAGGTAAATTTTTGTCCTATGCAGCAAGGATATTACAAAGTTCTGGCTTTTGAGTGTTTCTTTTTTAAAAAAAATATTTTATTTAATATCCATACATGCATATAATGTATTTGGATCAAATCTATCACCCATTACCTCCCCTCCAGACCCTCATTATTTACTGAGTTGATGAAAGCCCACAAGTGTTATACAGTAAATGTACAGCTAGCAGATCTATTAGACAAATCCACGGGAGTGAGTGTAGACTCCAAAAGGAGAACCCGAATTGCAAAGCTTTGGAAACACCTGTCTTTTGGATAGTCACTGTCAATTCTGTAGAAATCTTGTGAAATCATGACTTTCTCTCTTCCATAATGGCATTCATCCCAAAATATCACACCAGTGTATGAATCATTCTTTAAACCAGACTTTTGCTGTGCAGGCAACTGTATACCTTTCCATACCATAGAACCCTGGTGTGAAGTCATTCACCCAGCCAAACCTTTGTTCTCATAGTCAAATCTATATAAGCTAGTCCCCCACAACTGTCCTCAGGGACAGGACACATTGACAAGGAAGGATTCCTAAGCAGGAGGCACTGAGCTGGAGAGACAGTGTGTCTGCTGTCACTGATAAAGAAGTCTGGGTGTTCCCGAATTCTCTAGCAGCAGATTCAGGAAGGTGTAATCTACTGACATTTTGCTCTATCCTAACAAGCTATTGATATTCTGTATTTACCCTTGACCTTAGTTTCAATTAACATGAGATCATTGGCCCACGAAACTAACTGTTTATACCTTTACCACTAGAGATACAGGAAAAAGGCTTGAGTCACTAAACCAGCCCCAGAGGAAGAAATTCCTTCTCACCTGGGTACTGTAATGTACCCCCCCTCCCCCAGAGCTGGAAGCAGTCTCCAAAGAGACTCCTTTTAATTCAGTCAGGTAGACACTGATGCAAATCAAGTACCTTTGCCTTCCTCCCAGGCCCGCAGGCTACTATGGTTACAAGGCTGTGTTCCCAGCCACTGGGGAAGGGAGCAGAAGTCCTCAAAAAGTGCCACAACACTGCTGCATTTTTCCCAGTAATTAATCACAAACTTCTAGCTTAACTAGTTACGCTTTAAAAATGTAGTTAGTGCATGAAGACTTCTTAGAATTGTGTATTGATTCTTAATTAATCTTGCCAGTATCTGCTAGGGAACTTCATGGTCACATCCCTTCTGAGACACAAGGCACCTCCTTGCCAGATCCACTCAGTCTCTGTGATTCTGTGAAATGCATGCTTGTTAACTGTGTGCGGGTATATAAACTGGAAACCATGTGAAATGGGGAGCACAGTGAGCAACAGCGAGAAACATCGAAGGGGAAATATCAAGAAAGCATTGGAGAGAGCATGGGAAGACTAAATGAGATATGATTTAAAAAAAAAAGACTTGCATAAGCTAAATTATTGCCAGGCAGTGGCGGTGCATGCCTTTAATCCCAGCATTGCCTCTTGGGAGGCAGGCAGATCTCTGTGAGTTCGAGGCCAGCCTGATCTACAAGAGCTAGTTCCAGGACAGGCTCCAAAGCCACAGAGAAACCCTGTCTTGAAAAACCAAAAAAAAAAAAAAAAAAAAAAAAAAAAGCTAAATTATTTTATTTACCCTCAGATATTGTTAGCCAGTTTTTGGCTGCTTTAGCAATCCTTCTGAACCCTGAGAGGTTTAGTGGGCTTAACCCCAACATGAACCTCAATACTGAATCATACATTTAGTGCTGCCTGTATGTACATGGGTGTGGGATCATCTACTGGACCATAAGCAGCCTCTTCAGGACAGCATCCCTGAAGAATACTGACTCTCCCTTCCCCAGCAGCCATTCATCATCAATAGCTCCTCAGGTGGGAGTGGGAGGTCATGAGCCCGTTCCCCATCCATGCTTGGATTTTGGGGGCTTGATCTTGTGCAGGTGTTGTGCACACAGCCCCAGCATGAGTGCAATGTGTGCACATCCCTGTCGTGTATGGAAAACCACAGACATCTCTGGCTCTTAGACCCTTTCTATCCTCTCTTTCAACACAGTCTCTCAGCAATGGGGAAGAGGGTGTGGAATAAATGTTCCATCCAGAGCTGAGCACTTCACAGTCTCTTACTCACCGCATGTGACTGGATGCGGGAGGTCTCTGTACTAATTGCCATCTCTTGCAAAGATAAACCTCTTTGATGAGGGAAGAGAGATGTACTAATATATGGGTCTAAAAACTAATTTAGAGGGACAGGTCCATATATATTGGAAAGTTTCTGTAGTGGGTTTCCGTATGGTGTTTTCAAAGATCTTTAGTGGAAGATATTCCTCCCCATATTTGCTCTTCAACCCTGCCTTCCCATCTCCTGCCCCATTTAATCCTCCCTTCCATTTTTCCTATTTTCTCCTTCATTCCACCTGCGTGTTATGCCCCTTACATTGAAATCCCATTCATGGCCCCTCCCTAGCCTCCTGCTTTCTATGGGCACTGCGATTTAAACACACATGTCTAAAGGAGTCAATGCTAGCATCCACATATGAAAAAGAGCATGTGGCATTTGTCTTTCTGGGTCTGGTTGCCTCGCTCAGAATGGTTCTAATTCCTTATTTCTTTCAGTCACTCAGAGTTCTTTGCAAAGTTTCTGACAACTGCTTTCTTCACTTACTGAATCTAAAGAACAGAAATGAAAAAAAGACTTTATTGAACACTCGAGTGTGTTAGGACTTTGTACTCTTCAATGTAAACGTAAATAGGTGTAAGTGTGGGTAAAATCTAAAAATCTAGAAGGGAGACCAAGAGAGGGTAATGATAAGAGGTGATGAAGCATGGGGGTTAGTAAGAAAACACATGGGGCATAAGAGAGAAAGGGAATATTATGGGAAGGCTATTAGGGCAAGCAGAGGTATCAGGGTTAGGTGTAGGAGGAGAACCACAAAAAGACTCTTGGTTAGGATATGTCATGTGGTATCTAAGACATTATAAGTAGAGTTTTTAAAAAGCAAAAAAGAAAGAGTGACATTAGTACTCTCCTGTTAAAATTTTTTTCTTTCATTATGTTTTATGTTCTACCCTACACTATGAGAGCTGAAGTCATTTATTCAAGGGCTAAACCTCTTACAGGTGCCTAAGCTAGGATTCCTTCTTGTTGTTCTTGGCAACCTACACATGATCAGTCCTGGGTCTTCTTACTCTGGTCCCAAGCCTTATGCTGCTTCTGCTTCCCCATCTCTGTGCTTTCTCTTCCACATCCAGCCCCATGGGAGGCTCCAGTGCAGCAGCCTGTGAAGCATCAATGCCCTGACTCTGTGCCTCAGCCTATGGAAACTGAGTTACAGACTCACATTAATTGCTTCTGTCTTTATATTTTTCTTCACTTCTTTGGTTGTTTCTATTTTGTTAGTTTTGTTTTGTTATACATTCCTTCAAAGAATCTTTATTTAGTACATTATTGTTAAATAATCAAATATATAAAGAGAAGAAAACAATATGTGAGGGAGATGCCTTGGTGGTCTTAAAACTAAATGTCAGCATCAGTAGACATATTGACTCCCAAAGACAGAAATTAGCTGGGCTTTATGACCAGTCTAGGTTTTTTCTTTAAAGATTTATTATTGTTGGGCTGATCATGGTGCACTTGAGAGACAAAGGCAGATCCATCTTTGTAAGTTTGAGGCCAATATGGTTTACATAGCTAGTTTCAGGTGAGCCACAATTACATAGTGTGATTTTGTCTCAAAAATAAAATTTATTATCATGATTTATGTCTGGGGAGTGTAAGTGTGGAGGGGCACAAAGTATGTGCACATGAGTGCAGATGCCCTCAGACTCCAGAGATGGAGCTGGATCCCCAGAACTAGAGTTCCAGACAGTTGTGAGCAAGCCATGGTAGGAAGCAACCTCTGGTCTTCTGCAGGAGCAGGATGAACTCTTAACTGCTGAGTCATCTCTCTGGGCCCTTCTCCTGTTCTTTCTTAAAAATTGTCCCTTCTTCAAGGAAAAGAAATCCCCATCCATTAGGACCTGCTTTAATAACCTCTCTTTAAAGGAGGCCCTCTTGGTAATTACTCAATTAAAACCACTTGAATCAAAAGCAGCAATTTAGGGGCTAGAGAGATGGCCCAGCAGTTAAGGGCACTTGCTGCTGTTTGAGGGAACCCAGGTTTGGTTCTCAACAGTCAGGTCTTCTCAGCACTTTGATGAGTTATAATTCTCTGCTATAACTGTAGCCGACTACATAGTAAAGTAGTTCTGCTGACCACAGCAGATACGTGTTTAGAAGGTAGTTTGACAGGCTATGACATGCATTTAGAAAAGCAACAGTGTGGCTTTCCACCAGGGCCTGTGGTCTCTCTAGTCACAGGCTTTCGACCATGTTTACAGGATAGTTGTAAACGCCCGCCTTGGGAGCAGACCTCAGTCCTGTCGGAAAGCAGCTGGTTCCTTCCATAACAGTCATGCCACTATTGCGCCAATGAGCACATCTTGCCCTTGGCAGGTCAGCAGTGTGACAGGCAGGGTCCGTGGCTGAAGAAGTCCTTTAATAACAATTCTTCCACAGTGTTCTGCATACCATCTTGTGGTACTGTGAAAGCTAGCCAACAGAATGACGGCTTGATTTCTCTTTGTTCATAACCAACCAAAATATAGAGTGTCTTCAGCGACAGGGTCTTACCATGTAGTTCTGGTGGGCAACCAAGCAGTGACAATAAATGCCTTGTATTATTTGGAGGAAATCGGGGACCTCTCTGTCCATCAACTCATGGGGAAGCAGCTCAGCTTTGGCACTAGGATTTTTATTTAATAGCCTTTGGCTTCTGGGAGTCACTTTATCTGCCATGCAAGGTACCTCTGTTCAAATTCTTTTTTTAAAGCATTCACACTTGTATTTAGTGTGTGTTAAATATATTCTCATACCATCCTTTTCTTCCCTTCCCCTCCCCTTCTGTCCTCCTCCCGATGGTCTACTTTGTCTCCTTAGACATATTAACGTCTACTTTCAAGTACTACATAAATGAGTTCATACATACATAGATGGGTAATTTTATTTATCTCTATAAAATCTAGGAACCACAAACGATAGAAGGCAGGCAATATTTGTTTTTTTTTTCTGCTATTGGCTTAATCTGAATTGATTTTCTAAAACATCTTCCTTGAAAGCCAAGCTAAAAAATTTAGTCTTTATCAAAAATGTAATTAGAATCATTAAATTATTCAAAGAGTAGCACAGATTTAACTTTAAAATGATTAGTCCTTTGCCCAGTGAGGAGGCTAAACTAGGGTAAGAGACTTTAAAACTCTGAGTTAGGAAGATTAGTGCTATGTGAACTGTTCTCCAGAGAGAACAGTTGAAAGTCCAGGTGCCCAGAAGGAGAAAGGGGAGGAAAAGGACCAAAGGGGAAGCTGGATTGTCTGAGGTGTGAAGCTAAATGCGTGCCTCTGCCCCTGGGCTCCTTCTGTAGATGTCCTTCCGAGGTCCTCAGCAGGCTGGCTGGCTTCTGGAGTGACAGAAGAGCGCTCAGGGATTACTGGTGCCCTTATTGAAGTCATCCCTGCAGTGACAGACTGCCTGTTCCCCAAATAGATGTCTTGCATGAAAACAGAAAGCAAAACAGAACAGATAATCAGTGGCTCGTCTCTGTCACCACGCAGAACCCACAAAACCATCCCCTGAGCTCCTAGAACACCGTGTCCCTTTGCATTCTGGAAGATAATTGCAGTGTAGTCGTGACCAAAACGAAAAGTCCATTTTTAACCACAGCCTCTTGATCACCCCATCCAGATGAAGAGGGCCAGGTTCTCTGTGGCCCAATTCCTGGATCCCCAAGGCTCAAAAGGAAAGGGCTTTGAAGGAAAGTGTGGAGGCAGTCCACAAGTACTGTTTATACTTAATATGCCTAATGTGTCTGTTGGAAGAGAGAGTCTGAAGCTCAAGACTGCATTTGGTGACCAGAGGGGTCCTGTCTAAGAGGGTAAGATGTAGCCAGCAGATCCTTGTTGGGTGTGCTGTATTGTTCAGGAGCCATGAGACCACAATGTGATGATGCTCCTGTAGGCCACAGATAAGATCCAGTCCAACCTCAGCAGGCTGAGAAGGGTTGACTGAAGAGGAGACATGAGAGCCACCTAGCAAGTAGAAAGAAAATCAGGTAGCCTGTGTTTACAAACAATGTAGCTTCCCATGGGCAATCTCTAGTGATTATTAGTCTAGTTACTCTAGTAATGACATTATTTTTAACTTTTTAGAATTTATAATGGCTTGACTATTCCATTTCTCTGCTAAAAGCTGGGATGCAGTCATTCTCCAGCATATGCCTTTGTTTTCACTTGAATTTAGACCACAGATTTTGTGATTCTCTCTGAGGTACTAGTTAGAGCATAAACAGACTACACTTACCTGCTTGTGCCACTAGGTGGTGCACACATATATTAGTCAATTCCAGCATAATAGGGTTTATTATCAGATGAGAATTAATTCGTCAACACAGAGGGGATATAGACATCAGGAGCTACAGAGGTCGGGGAGAGGGGGAGAGGGGAAGAGGGGAAGAAGGGATGCACTCACAGAAGAGAGAGATTTATTTTTGCTAACCGAAGAATAGTAAAGCAAAGCCATAAAAGTAGGAAACCTGGGAGATGTGATGTGGCAGATGTGGCCTTGGGGAGGGAGGGAGTGCGTGGGGGAACAATAGGTGTATTTTCCAAGATGATGGCCCCCTTCTTAAAAGGTAATCCCAGAGGGAATGAGAAACTAGTTAAGTCAGTTGAACTAGATGATATCAAACAGTCCTCGCAGGCTTTTGTTCTTGGCACTGGAAACACAGAGATGAAATGAATGACTCCACCATCAAGTAAGGAGCTCATACGATAGACACAGAAATAACCATTAAGCCAGCATGGTACAAGAGATCAGCTTTACAGCGTACATTGGAGGAAAAGCAGAAAGTACTTATTCTGCCAAAGAAAGGGGAGAAGGGAGCTAGGCATGAGAGTTAGTGGACAGAGAGACTTCACAGAGGACTAGAAGTCCTAACAGCCCTGGTGGAAAGAGCAACATAAACACAGGCGTGGGGGTTTGGAAGGATGCTGTGGACTTGGGGATTAGCTCAGGGAGCTCAGCACATGCTTACTGAGTGCTCCTTTGCAAAGTGGAGCGGGGTAACGAAGGCGAATATTAGTTCTGAGCCTGTAAGGCGTCTCTTGTCCATTGAGGAAGATTCACACAGGCGCTAAAATTGCAATGGGACAGTACAGCATGCAAAATGTGGGTCTTGTGAGTTCTGACTCCACCCTTGAACCTCAGTAACGGAGCCCAAGGTTCTGAGAGAATTCTGCACAAGAAAGGGGGAGCCCACAAGTACAGCACCTGGTTGCATTTGACTTGAAGTCTCTCTTGGTCTTTTTAAAGTTCTGAAGTTCATAGCCAGAAACAGCCAGTTATAGAACACCACACACAGGAGCCAGGACACGTACCCAGGTGTGTCTGACTCTTGCCAGATTTTTCTTCTCATTCTTCTCTACTGGATCCCAAGCACAGAGTCACCATTTAGCAATCATTCTTTAGAAGGGATTGGAAACTTTTTGGATAAATAGGCTTTTTTTTTTCTAATTGTGACCATCATGAAAATAAATTTATGGAAGAAAGGAGGCTACTGGATCCTTCTCCTACATGAGCAGAGTGCCAGGCTGTGCAGGTTGGCTTGGGGAAAGGCAGTTTGAGCCAATCTTCCCTCTGCTAGGTTCCACATTAGGGGAAGGAGGCCATCTGGCTCCAGCGTTGCCCCTCACTGGCATGTAGAGTCTGTATTTCATTTCAGCGTGAGAACTCATGCTCGCTACATAGATCAGTGACATCTTGGAGATGCATTGTTTGCTTGAAGTCAACTGGAATGAGTTATGAGCTGGCAGGAAAATGGGGATGCGTTACAGAGCAGGCCTCAAAGGGATACAGACTTGCCTGGAGATCCATGAGAAGTCAGAAACAACCAGTAGAGAAATCTTCAAGCAATTTTTGTTGTAGCAGATCAAAGTTGAATGCCTGAGGAGATCACCCCAAGGACAAGGAAATTCGAGAACAGGTCCCCATGGGAAAAAATGGACAGAGGAATTGAGAACATTTAGCCTGGAGAAACAGACACAAATGTTTCTATGGGCTGAGAAAACAGAAATCATTGATGCTATTGTGGGCACCTCACTCTGTTCAGAGGAGAGCTGAATGGACAATAAGAAGTAGGGAGTTCCTTGTCAAGGAAAGAGGTAGGACATAAATAGTTCATAGAGTTAGGTGTGGGAAGGGGACATTGAAGCAAATGAAAAGACTCCTAAACGCCTAGTATTGATGCTATGCAAATGGAAGAGGCAGCCTGTGTGACCAAGGGTCGGATGTTCTATAATAAAAGCCCCCCCCACTGAACTAAATAGGTCATCTTACTCATTACCTATTATGAATTATGATTGCCATAAATAGACTTAGAAATAGGATTGAAACCAGCATGGTCTTGCCAGTTAGTGAAGGTGCGGTTGTGAGCGTTTGTTTCCAGGCTTTGAATGTAAGTACTCATCCTTCCCCTGGGCTCGCTGTGAGTCTGAAATGATATCTCAAGGCTCCTAGCACTTCCCATGCCTTGCCTTTACTCTGCACTAGTCAAGAGAACATTGCTGACATCAGTTCTGCTTAAGCTGAACTTCAGGAAGGCATTCTTGGAAAGTGGCAAGATAAAGAGGGTCAGGTGGAATCAGACAAGGGGTCACTGGAGAAAATGCCAGGGATGAGAAGTTCCTGCAGCATGGAGCCTAAAGCCAAAGTTGTGTGACCCTTTAAAGAAGATGGAATTATCTATCTTCAGTATTTCTCTTAGAAAAGAGAAGGAGCAGTCGGGCAGTGGTGGCACACACCTTTAATCCCAGCACTTGGGAGGTAGAAGCAGGTGGATATCTGTGAGTTCAAGGTCAGCCTGTTCTACAGAGCAAGTTCTAGGACAGGCTCCAAAACTACAGAGAAACCATGTCTTGAAAAATGAAAAAAGAGAGAAAGAGAAGGAGCTCAGCAGGAAGAGTGGGGATTAGAGAACCCTGATTTGAGTCTTTAAGGAAAGCTGTTTACCATGGTCCCAGTGTGAACTTTCTACACTATTTCTCTGCTCTCACAGTGTCCAGTTCAGCACACAGCTTCCTAGGAGTTGGGGAGCTGTACAAGATGACAGCCCTTTAGAGATGTTGATCACCTCAGGCACACACAAAGTCCAAACACAAGGACCCTCATTCATATAATGTAGTGTACTTGATGACCAGATTTCTGATTGGCTGTACATGAACAAAGAGGTAGGGATTACACTGGAGAAGGAATGCTCAGATCATCATCGGCAACTGACATTGTTGGGGTGTTGTAAGTGTTCTCAAGAACTGAGCCCACAGAGGTACCTGGGAGGCAAGTTGCTCAAGGCAAAGAAGGGTGCCAGTATATGAGTTAATCAACTGCTGCAAACACTTCAAGCAAAGAGAAACCTAAGGGCGTGGAGTCCAGAGGAATGTGCCTGTATGGGGGATTGGAATGGGCCTTTTCTCTGTGTCCTTTGGTAAACTACATTCTCTCCAGGCCTTTTAAAAAATCTACAGTATGGGCTTATCTAGATGTCCAAAAAGGCTATCTGCTCTACCTTGTCTGTATGGTGGAAGGCCCCTCAGCACAATCATGTCCCAAAAAAATGTGTGTCCAGATTTCATCTTGCATTTCTCCCCTGCCCTGCTAGGCACAGGTTTGGCTGTGGTGCTAGTCACTGCCCTCACTCCTCACTGTGTGTTTTCTCTTGCAGCAACAGCGACAGCTTGACCTCCTGACAATAACCAGCCCTGGTGAGTAGGTGCAGAGCACCATTCTACTTAGAGTTTACTCGGAATCATGCCTTGCAGCCTCTCCACCTGCGAGCCCCACCCTTGGCTCACTTCCAGAATGAAAGCTGTAAATTCTTGCACCTTTTAATGACCTTCCCTCCCAGCTCTGTGCTGTCTCCTGTTGACTGAAGGTGACAGGGCCACAGCGCTGGGTGACAAGTGCACTCTCTGGGAGTGAAGTTCTTTCCCAAATCACTCATTGGACTCACATATCAAGAAATGATTCTGGTCTCCTGGGAATGCCTTTTAAAGTTGTGGGAAATGGAGAAGCAGCCTACCAGGTGCTATAGAATGACAGGACAATGGCTCATGAGCAAGAGCCAATCCTTGAGGTGATGGGTTTGGTCACTGGCTGGTCTGAGGGTCAAAGTGGCATTTGTTTCTCTCCGTTAAGGAAGTCTCAAGGCTCAAAACAAACCCGTGACTGTGGGACCAGAGGCCTTTTCCTTCCCTGAGGTTTCTTTAGCCCAATGAGAGGCTGAGTAGTTTAGTGATATCAGGGAGCTATCTCACATTGGTTTGGAAAGTCGAGGCTAGAGAAACATTTTTTTTTCCACTTCAACACTTTTTTATTTTCTTAATTTTTTAATTTTTTTTCTTTCTTTCTTTCTTTATTAAAGATTTCTGCCTTCTCCCCGCCACCGCCTCACATTTTCCTCCCCCTCCCCCAATCAATTCCCCCTCCCTCGTCATCCCTAAGAGCAATCAGGGTTCCCTGCCCTGTGGGAAGTCCAAGGACCACCCACCTCCATCCAAGTCTAGTAAGGTGAGCATCCAAACTGCCTAGGCTCCCACAAAACAAAGCCAGTACGTGCAATAGGATCAAAAACCCATTGCCATTGTTCTTGAGTTCTCAGTAGTCCTCATTGTCCGTTATGTTCAGCGAGTCCAGTTTTATCCCATGCTTTTTCAGACCCAGGCCAGCTGGCCTTGGTGAGTTCCTGATAGAACAGTAGTAGTGCCAAGAGAGATTGTGAGCATTTGTGAGTGGTCTGCACCCATGGGTGATAAATATTTAAGAGCCCCAGTGAGCAGCTCCTTTGGTTACTGAACAGTGAAGGAATGGGCTCCGAGGGAAGGAGTGAGTGTGGCAGAGTGGTCATATGTAAGGGGCAGCTCGGGAATCACTCTCAACAAATGTGGAGATATTCAATATTTTAGTAGCCAACGTGAACAACTATGTTGGCCCCACCTTCCACCAGACCACTATACTTGGGAGAAAAGCTACCATTTTTTTGTGGTAGCAAAAAACCTGAAAAGTTGCACTCAGCAGGCAGAATCCTAGCACAAGGGTTAGTTACCTGGTATACATATAGTACAATAAGGACAGATGTAAGGTGCATTTACCCACGTCGGGGGACATGTTTCCATGTGATGCAGCCCTTTGAACTTGAGGCATGAGAAGAGTGAATGTAGAAATCATTGTTATTGAGTTGGGTCTCACACCGTCGAGTGGTCTTGAAATTTTCTGTTTTTCTAAGAATGACCTTGAACTACTGATTATCCTCGCGATCCCACCTTCCTAATGCTGATGTCACAA
The DNA here is from genome assembly GCF_950005125.1 of Chionomys nivalis. Lineage (NCBI taxonomy): Eukaryota > Metazoa > Chordata > Mammalia > Rodentia > Cricetidae > Chionomys > Chionomys nivalis. The sequence continues at coordinate 36,629,433 of NC_080096.1, read as the reverse complement.
GTGTATGCCGTGCCTGGGTGGAAACCATTGAAAACTGTTTCATATGTCCTAGAGAATGAGCTACATTCTAGACTTGTAAGATGAACATTTTTAGAAGTCCCCTAGCTGGGGTGCTAAACTGGAGTTGCTCACTTAAGTGACCTGCCACTTCCTCCTCACTAAGATAAGGCTGAGGGATGGTCTTTGTCCTATTTAGTAAAGCGTCTGTTTGTAAGAGGGTGCCCTACCCAGACTGACAGTCTCCGTTTCCTATCACATCTTGTCACATCCTGGCGTGATGCCTACATGTGTATTAGAAAGGGTTCTAGATCTGTCTTCAGTTGTTTTAGAATGACATTTTAGACTAGTGAACTGGCTTTCTTTTGTGCTAGCTTTGACTGCTCCTAATTGCTGCTACAGAGATTTAAACAGAGTACTTGTGTATGCCGAGTATGCTCCTTTTAGACAGCTGTGGGACTGCAAGTGTCTCCGCCCTGCCAGAGTTTGAGTGGTTTATAATTATCCCTCCACCTAGACGAAAACAGAATATCTTCTAGGTCAGCGCTTGCCGAGGTGGGCTCTGCTTTCACGCTGTTGTGAGATGCTGTTCTGCTGATCTCTCAGTGGCACCGGGAGCGCTGCAGCACCCGCAGGTTCCCCAGGGTGCAGCCTGGACTCCAGTGGGCCAGACAGATGCTACCCATGTGTGCTTCGTCTTGGAAAGACTGGTAAGCACCATTGGATCAGGGCTTATAAGAAGGACTCTATTCCATGTCGAAAACACTTATGTTATCCGTCTCTGCCTATCAAATTCACTCCAATTCCCTGCATTCCCAGAAGCTTCAGCCACTAGCATTGGGCTTGCTGCCTCTCTGGGGCTTCCAGTGAGCAAGCACTTCTGGGTACTCCTCATCAAACCACCCAGAGCTCAGAGCTGCAGTCTGGTGCTGCCATTCTGAGCAGACCAGGGGCCGTCTGAAACTCAGATTTGGAACTTGAAAATGTTAACAATCTGTACTGTATGTTTTTCAAAATTATATATCTGTGTTATGAATAATTCCCAATATAAAGAAACAAACAGAGATTTAATCCTATCAGCACTATGCCATTTATGCCAGAATTCCCATTGTTAAAAAGAGATGCAATTGAAACTTTTGGGTATTTTTCCTTAACTCTCTCTCCCTCGTCCTATAAGTAACCATTGTTATGTATGCAATATTTCTCAATATCTATGCACTGAAAAATAACTATCGTGTTACCAGTTCCTCTAAACCTCACACTGGAAAAAAAGCCATATCTCATCACCTTTTCCATACTCATTATAATATACAGATCCATTCACGGTGATACACAAGGTCCGGTGTACTCGTTTTGATTGCTGTATGCTAGTCCACATACCATTGGGTTAAAACTTTTCCATTTGATAATAATTTAAAGTATTTATACCTTTTTCCAATCATAGAGAATGGTGCTAAAGACAGTTTTGCCTGTCTCCTTGAGGCATATAACCCAGGAGAGGAATTACTAATTATATACATCAGATTTGCCACATAACAAACAACTGTTCTCCAGTTCGGGGGATCTACTTTTCCAACAGCAGACTGTAAGACCTTTCCTTTCTTCGATTCCTCAACACTCAGATGTATCAGACACAAATTTTGCCAATCAGCATGATGAGCATAAAAGGGTGCCCCGGCCTTGCTGTGCTGTGTGTGTCCCTGATTGATGGTAGGGTAGATTATCTTCTTTGTATGTTCACTGCTGCTTTGACGTCTATGGCTTGATTTTTCGTATCCTTTGTGTACAAACTATGGGGTCATCTCTATCTTACTGATTCAAAATTCATTATTATGAATATTTTCATTATATTCACTACAAATGTCCCAGAATGTGCCTTGTTCTTTCTCATTGCTGCTGCTATTCATGATATATTGTCATATGTGGAAAATTTCTTAAGTTTAATGCTATGTTTATTAATTCCTTGCTGTAAGAGCTTTGCTTTGTGAGAAATCCTTTCCAACCAGCTATAACATTTTCCTAAGTCAGGTGTGATGATTTCCACCTGAAACCCCAACATTCTTGAGGTTGGTGTGGGAGGATTGCAGCAGACTCAAAGCCAGGCTGGGCTATAGAATGAGACTATCTCCAAAACAAACTTGTAACAAAGACATATACATATGCATAGCCTTTAATCCCGCATTCAGAAGGTAGAGGCACTGTGAATTTGAGGCTAGTTCCAGGCCAGCCAGGGCTACACACTGATGCTGCCCTGTCACAAACAAACAAAAAGCATGTGTGTGCCTTTGTGTGTGTACCTCTAATATGGGATAATTTCTTGTGTTCTATCTGAGCCATTACTTTGTCTCAACAATGACTAATCTTTGTATACATTATCAGTCAGGAATTTCATTATTTTTTAATTTACATATGAATAACTCATTGTCTCAGACCCATATGACAACCAGCCCTCCTTTCCCAATCTTGTGACAATTATATCTCCATTAGTTTTCCTACATGCAGAATCTGTTTCTGAGCTCTGGTCTATGTGTCTTACTCTTCGCCAACTCCCCAATGTTTTGTTTAAATAATTTCAAATTTAATATTATTGTTGTAATTGATTGGAAGACATTTCCACTTTTCCTCTTTTTCTTACCTTTTGAAGGTTATAATTGTAGATTTTAAAGTGTACTTCTTACACAAAGTCTAATAATCTGTGTTGTGACAACACAATTTAATCCATTGGTGGACAATGAAACCTGAGTCTGAAAACCTGAGTTTGATTCCTGAAACATATGTGTCCTGCCTGGTTCTTAAGTCAACTTGACACAAGTTAGAATCATCTAAGAGGAGGGAACCTCAATTGAGAAAAAGCCTCCATGAGAGTGGGCTATAGACAAGCCTGTAGGGCATTTTCTTAACTAGTGATCGATGTAAGAGGGTACATTGCATAGTGGTCCTAGGTGCTATAAGAAAGCTGGTTGAGCAAGCCAATAGACAGCACCCCTCCATGGACCCTGCATCAGCTCTTACATCCAGGTCCCTTCCTGGTTGTAGTTCCTGCTTTGGCTTCCCCCAATGGACTGTGTTTCCGGATGTGTAACCCAGATAAACCCTTTCCTCCCCACGTTGCTTCTGGTCATGGTGTTTCAGCACAGCAATGGTAACCCTGAAACACTATGTAAGGCAGAAGGACAGAACCCACACCACAAAGTTTTTCTCTGATCTCCACACATGCACTCTGACACATATGCTCATGTACTCATCAATGATAGATAAAAGTAATATATTTATATGTATAATAATTTAAATATAATAATTTGAATATATTTCTTTTTCCATAGTTTTGCTTCCTCAATCATGTAATTTCGTTGACCTGTCCTTAAAAAAAAAAAAAATTTAAAACCTTACTAGGAATTGAACCCAGAGGCTGCAGCATTACTAAGCAAGCAGCTTCCTTTAAGTTACACCCCTTGCCCTCTTTTTCCCTTTTAACTTTTTATTTTGAGCCAGGGTCTCACCAAGTTGCTCAGGCTGGCCTTGAACTCATTCTATGGCCCAAACAAACCTTGAGTTTTTAACCTTAAGCTTTGACCTCCTGAGAAGCCTTCCTGCCTTTTGCTTTCTATTTTTTCTTGAAGTTTGCTATGTTACCTGCTCTTTCCATCTCCTCTGCAGATCTGGCTGCTATAGATTTTCTTTCTGGCCTTAGCTGATCACCCTGTGGCTATATACCGTTCCTTTCCTTACAAACTCCAGTCCTTCAGAATTCCTTTCCTCTTCCATCAGACGAGTTCCTTGGTAGGTCTTCGCCATCTATTGCCCACCGCCCCGTCACCGCCTCATCATTTTTGTTTAGACTTTTAACTTTTAACCTTTTACGAAAAGAGGAAAAATGTGCTGTTAGTGTTAGCCACTGGCTTCTCCCACACGGTTTATGAGTTTCTGTGTTCTCTTGTATATTGTGCTGCAAGCCTTCCCTGTGCGGCTGCTCAAAGCACAGCTGTAATCGCTGTTCTAATGAGCGTCCCTGGGCAAGCCTATTGATCAGTACTATCCTTACTTTGGCTTCTCCCTAGGGTGATAATTTGTCTAGATACGACCTCTAATTTGAGGAGTCTCCCCCAGCACTTTGACGATTTTCTTCACTGTCTCTCCATGTGAAAGTTGCTGATGAGAGAAGTCTGCTGTTAGATAATTTAAGGAACCTATTTTTCTTGGATAGGTTTCAAGATTCATTTTTAATATTAATGGTATGGTTTTTTTATTCATGTGTCTGGGACTGAATTTATTTTTATTTATCCTGTAGTTACCACCAAAAAAAAAAAATATGCCTTCCTTTAGCTTTGGAAAACTTTTAGCAAATCATACCTTCTAATAGTTCCCTTCCCCACCATTCCTCTGATGCTCTGCTTTGAGAATTCTCATTAAACAAAAGTTGGATCCTATCAAGTGCCTCTCATTGTTTATAACTGTGATCTCTAGAATGTGAAATGTCCCCTGAGGTTTTGGTGTTTGAATACTTAGTCTGCAGTTGGTGGCACTCTTTGGGGAGGCTTAGGAGGTGGAACCTTGCTGTAGGAAGGCTTTGGGGCAGACTCCTTTTATTTCCAGTTTGCTCTCTCTACGTCAAGCCTGTGATTGAGGATGCAAGCCACTTGCAGCTATGTCTCCCCACCATTTAACTTCTATCTGTCCCTTTGGAGCCTTGACCCAAAATAAACTCCTCCTCCCACTAGCTGCTTTTTGTCATGGTATTTTATCACAGCAGGGAAAAAGTGATAAAGACATTATTTCAGTTTTCATCATTTTACTCCAACATCATTAAGTTCCTTGCGTGCAACTTTAATAGAAAAAAATTCAGTTTTTACTATGACTAGTCTAGATTTTGTTCCTCTCTTGAAATACCTTAATAACTATGCATTTCCCATTTTCAGTGATTCTACCTTTGTTCATATCCACCTGTTCTTGTTTTATTTCCGCCTGTTCTGTTCCGTGACTTCTATGCTGTTTTAAAGTTGTTGTTAGTTTCTCAGAAGATACTCAACATGCTTATTTTAAAATCTTTGTTTTACAAAATCAGTTGCATCTGGAGGGAATTCAAATTCCAATTGTTGGTTTTGTGTAGCATCTTTTTTAGCATTTTATTTTTTCAATTATTTTGAAACTTTAATTTGGATGATCCCTTGGGAAAGGAAGTTTTCTAGTTTTTTCTCTCCACTTCCGCTGTCCTCACTTCTCCCTCTGTGACATTTTCTGTACTTTTCCCCCCACATCTTCAGAGTAAGACCTGAGGGATATAGCAGATGCAAAGACAAAAAGTTGGGGTGCTTCCATTTCCAAAATTGTTCTCTCTCACCTTTCCCAGGCCTGAGGTGCATAGGCACCCTCTCTGGAGGGTTCTACAGCAACCATCTTTACTTGGCTCTTTCCATCACAGGAGAGTCCCGCTCACGATCTAAGCCAAAGTTTTCTGATTTCCATCTGCTACAGGGCCGGGTTGTCTTTCTCATCCCACAGGGGGCAAAGTCTTACCTGTTTCCCCTACTTCTACACCTAGATCTCAGCAAGCCACTGACCCCAGAACCCTTCACCTTGCTGCACTTTTGCTCATCTCAGCATTGCAGTATTTACTTCTCCTTCATGTGTTATCAAATATATCCAATATCCAATATGACAAAAATCGAGGCGTTTATTGAAGCATGGACTCATTTTGTCATTTGACTCAGGAGTCCAGCTGTAATTTCCTTTTTACTTCTTAGGAAGTACATTCTTTATAGCTTCCTCTGTGATAAGGAAGTATTGTTTTGCTAAATGAAACATTTAACAGATTTCAAAAACATTACTTTTGTATATGAACATACAAATACAAAGGTAATTTTAAAATGAAATTAGAATATACTGTATAGACCCTCTTTATTTGAGTGGTGTGAACTTCCTATAATGTTAATCACATATTTTCTGAGACTGTCACAAAGTTGAAAGTCATGCCATAATATTTTAATTTTCTATTGCCTGTTACTTAGTCAATTATTTAATTGTATATGACACCGTATTGAATTTATCTATTTATCTATCTATTTATTTATTTATTTGCAGAATACCAGGGATTGATCCTGGGCCCCAAGCGTGATAGAAATGCCCTCTATCACTTTTTCGTGTTTTTATTCTATATTTTGAAACGGGATCTTACTAAGTGATGTGGGCTATCATAAACACATTCCATGACCCACGCTGCCTTTGAATTTGTAATCCTCCTGCCTCAGCCTCCAGAACAACCATATATAAAGATTGTGTGTACCTCTCTGGTTATTCCTTTAAGGGAATTCCTAGAATAAGAATTATTGTAAAAAAGTTCAGCACCAAGCAGACTCTCGCAGAGGGACCAATTCTAAGCCTGGTGGCAAACACCAGGCGTTGGTGTGGAAAAAAAAAGCCTCAGTCAGGAGTATTATTTTTTTTAACATTTCGAGTTACAATGTATGGATATGGCATCTCTCAGTGGTCAGAGAAAGCCCTTGGGGTAGATTTTCAACTATTAACAATTGGAAGCCATTCACCTCATGCAAAAATAATAGGTGCCAGGGTATATGAGGGATTGCTAGATGACGCTGCAAACACTTGTCTCACTGGCCTTCATGCAGAGAGATCAGGAGTGATGCTGAGCTGTGAATCTACTCTTATCAACCCTTAGAAGTAGCCACTTCTGTCCAAATTTCTTTTAAAAGAACATGTCACCTGACCATTCCTAAACTCAACAGGGTACAGGTATATAATCTTCCTACTGAACAAGGCACACCCACAAGGGCAACTAGAATATTTAGACTTGACTAATATACTTTGTCACACTTCTCCAAAGATTTTAATATTTCAACAATCACATTAAATGTGCTGGGCATGGATTTGTAAAGGAAGGCTTTATTGAGGGAATAAGTCACATATCACGAATTTCACCCCCTTGCATGGTGTTATGTAAGTTCACAGTTATGCACTTGTATGGTGTTGTGTATGTTCACAGTTATGCACTTGTATGGTGTTGTGTATGTTCACAGTTATGCACTCGTCATCTCCTTCCAGATTATCATAAAAACCACATATCAAACTCGTGGTCACTACCTGTTTCTCTGTTACCCCATACCTTAGCAAACAGCAATGTACTTCCTGCCTCTAGGACTTGCCCATTTTGCACACTTCAAATCAATAGTATCATAGATTGTCTTTGGACTGGCTTTTTCTTTGTTACCTGCTGTAATATCTCCAAGTTTCACCCAGGTTGTAATGTATATCAGAACCTCATTGCTTTTTGTTGCTGCATAATGTTTCGTTTTAAGTTTATCCACAGTTTACCCATTCATTTGTTGATGGAATGTTGAGTCGTTTCCATTTGAGGCTGTTTTAAGTAATCTTCTATAAACATTTGTGTCAAGAACTTAGATTTTCAGTTCTTTTGAGCCTGTACCTATGAATGGAATCACTGCTCATATACTAAACTTGAGGAGATCTTGAGAAGCTGACAAAACAGTTTTACAAATTACTTGTATTATTTTACACCCCCAGCTGTAGCAGAGGACAATTCCATTTTTTTCCACACTGTCCCCAACACATATTAGTGTCTTTTCTATTATTGTCATACTTGTGAGTATAAAATAATTCCTTGTGGTGATTTAAACATATGTTTTATTAGTGTCTGATAATGGGCCACATTTTTATTATAAACTATGTATATAGCTTCCTTGGGGGAATAGCTGTGCTATTTTCTCTTCCCCACTTTAATTGGATTATGTGTCCCACTTTATTAGTGAGTTGTTGGATTTTAGTGTATTTCTGTATATGTGGATTATGGAGACACCTTTATCAGATTTAAGGTTTGAAGCTAATTTTTTTTACATTCTGTGCTTTTATTTGTACTTTCTCAATATTTTTCTTTGAAATATCATTCGTTTTTGTTTCTGTTTCAATGTAGACCAAATTATCACTTATCACGCGTATGGGGGGGGTGGCATATCTATCTATCTATATCTATATATGTACATATTTATTTATTCCTGTGAGTATATGTATGTATGTATGCATGTGCATATGGAGGCCGGAAGTCAGTGTCAGGTTTCTTCCTTGGCCTCTCTATACCTTAGTTTCCAAAACAGTCTCTTGCTGAGCTTGTAGTTCATTGGTTGGTCCTGTTGGCTGGCTGGCCAATGAGCTCCAGAAATCTTCCTCTTCCCACTCCTATAATCCCTGCATCCAACACTGGGATTTCGGATGCAAACCACCTTACTTGCTTTGACTGGGTCCTGGGATCCAAATTCAAGTCCTCATGCTTACATGGCAGGTACTAACCGACTGAGCCATTGCCCCGTTTCTAGTCTTCCTTTTATTGCTTGTACTTTTTGTGTTATATCTAAGAGAATACTGACAAACACAAGATCACAGGGATGTAGCCTTACATCTTATTCTAAGAGGTTTGTATACATTTACATATCTGACCCACTTTGAGTTATTGTTCTGGTAAGATATAAAGGAGGAGTCCATAATAATTCACTCTTCTGCATGTAGGCATCTGCTTTCCTCAGCACCGTTTGTTGAAGATTATGATTTCTCTGTTGAATTTTCTTGTAACTCTTGTCATATGCCATAACTTTCAATGATATATACTAAAAAATGGCATTTAAGAAAAGCCTGCTCAAAGACAAATTTATGTTAAGCCCTTTGTGGATATTTGTACACAGTTCTCCCCACTACCCTATAAAGCAGGTATTGTTTTTCCAGTTTTGCAGGTGAATAAACGAAGCTGCTATGAGACAGATGAATTGTCCACATGAACACAGATGGTGATTATGTCAGGACAAAATCTGAAACTATGTGATTCTAGATCCTTTCCCACTTTAAATACACCTGTAAGTTCAGGATGTAATTAGTCTTCTTTCTCAGACCAAAGGCCAGCATACTGATTTTGATAGGGACATGGAAAGTCTACACTGCCAAGGTCATCATAGTCATGGGGGCTTCCTCACTAGCTAGGCTACACCCCGGAGAGACATTTGATCTCATATATATCATAGAGATATCCAGGAGAAAAATGACCACAAAGTTCTCTTTGCTTTCATAAGTTTGTTAAAGATGATATCATGTTAAATATTGATGAGCCCAACCTGAAGGCCACTACACGACAACTTTGGGGTTTGTCTCCAACTCAAGTCCCTTACATGTAAACTCAGCCCTTTTGAAGAACAGAGAACTGTGGCATTCCTAGCTGCTCTCCCTGCGGAGCCAGTTTCTGAGCCAAAGACCTCTGAAGATGAGCAGACAACATAGTGGACCACAGAGGAGATGTTTTTAAAAATGTATCCACATCCAAAAAAAAAAAAAAGTATCCACATCATTAAAAACGACTTCAAGAACATCTTTAGAGAGAAAAATAAATTACTCCTAATCTACAGCCCTAGCACAATACAAGGCCTAATTCTATTTTACATTTTCCTTTTCAGCTCTTGTCTCTATGCAGAAACATATTTACATAATTGCAATCACAGTAAGTTTTCACATACATCTTTTTTCACTTAGCATTATTTTTCATAAACAATCTTCATGTTGCTATGTATTTTACATACTTACCATCTTTTTATAACCATTTTCTCTGTTTAAAAGAATTGTACATGTCCATGGTACAAAATCCAAGATACAGAGAACTGCTACAAAGGCAAAAATAACAGCTGTTTCCCTGGAGCAATAACTACTAAATATTTTAAGGTATTTACTTCTTTTCTTATTTTCTGTACAAATTTACATAGATGAGATCATATGGAATATAAAATGTTATCTGGACTTTTTAATTAGTATAACAAGGTAAATAATTTTCTCATGCCAGTAATGTTGGATACTTATCTTGATTCTAGTTCCTCAAACTTTTGGATAATTTCTCAATTCAAGTATATACCTGTCTCTATTTTAACTATGGTCCTAGCATAGATTACTAGGGATGAAACTACGAGATCCATGAGAATTCAGTGAGCATGTCAAAGGAATGCACATTTTAAAGGATCTACTACTTCCCTCTTTATATGGTATCCTGATTTCTCAAACAAGTGCCATTTTAACCCACTGTGTCACTTGCTGACATTTCATTCTTATAAGCAATTTTACCCTAACAGGTGCTCATGAGACCTCTCTTTCTGAAGATTGATAGGCAGTTGATTATTGCTGGGACATGGGGAGATATTTTCTTCACTGGTATAAACACTAGTAGGTTGCGCAGGTCCTTATACGTGACCTTTCCTCACCCATGCTCACATAAACAACTCTAACTAAGCTCATTGGGCCTTCAAAACACAAACAAGACATGAAAGTAAAAGGGGGACAGGCTGGTTAGAGAAAATGGATCAGGGAGAATAGGAGAGGAATAAGAGAAGGCATCGGGGGTAAATGTAATCAAAATACCTTGCATAGATGCATGGAGATGTCGTAATGAAACCAATTATGTATAATTAGTATATAACAAAAGTAGGTTAAATAAAATCTTACCTCTTTTGCATACCTTTTTATACAAATTACTTCAAAAGTGGAATTATTAGGCCTAAGAACATTAGTGTTTATGGAATTATTGAGGTTTATTACCAACTCATTTTTATGAAAAAAAAAAGGTTGTAACAATGTATACTTCCACCTCTAATCACTTATGTCCATCTTCATCTCCTATATCAATAAGAGAAAACAGCTTAGCTTTAAGTGTTACTCGGACTATTAAATTCATTTAAATTCCAATAATAGCTGACTGGTGGGGCACGCTTGCAATCCCAGTAAATGGGATTTAGAAGCAAGAGGATCTGGAGTTCAAAGTCATTCTTGGTTACACAGTAAGTGTTCTGACTAGTTTTTATGTTAACTTGACACAAGTCAAGATCATCTGGGTAAAAGATATCTTAACCAAGAAGATGCCTACATAGACCTGCCCTGTAAGTATGTCTGCAAGTCATTTTCTTTATTGGGGATCAATGTGGGAAGGCCCAGTTAGCTGTGGACTCTGCCACCCCTGTGCTGGTGTCCTGAATGCTATAAGAAAGCAGGCTGAGCAAGCTATGGAGAGCAGGCCAGTAAGCACAACCACTCCATGGCCTCTGCATCCACTCCTGCCTTCTTCCCTGATTTGAGTTCCTGTCCAGACTTCCTTTGATGGAGAAAGTATAGAGAACCAAATCCTTTCCTCCCTGAATTGTTTTTGGTCATGGTGTTTATCACACCAATAAAACCCCCAAATAAGTAAGTTTGAGGCCAGTCTGAGTTACATAAGGCCTTATTTATCTTTAAAAATTGATGTAATAACAAACTTCAAAATCTGAGAAATACAAAAGTGCTCTGAAAGGCATTTTCGTTCTTCTCCTCTTTGGGGCACAAGCTGGATAGTACACATGTAGATATTTATTTGAGAAAGTCAATAACAGATGCCAGATCCAAGGACTGAACTGAGAGGGTTAAAGATAAGTGCTCAGGGTCAAATTTTAGAATATTCACTTTTGCTGGGCTGAGCTATAGAAAGGATGTGAAATGAAAATCACCATCAGAATGAGGAAGAGAGCCAGGAAAGGAGCCAGGAAGATCGTGGCCATTAGACTCACTGCAGGTCCTAAGGCTAAAGAAATTAGAATTCAAGGCACAAAAACTAAAATTATGGCACAGAAACCATGTAAGTAGAATTCTTCAATTCCAATCTAAATTAGCTTTAGCAAAAAATAGACAATTCATTGGTTCATGTAAATGAATAATCCAGAAATAAAGCTGACATTTTATGCATCTTGATATAGGGCTTAACGGACAGGGTCTGCTTTTCTTCTTCTCCTAACTCAACGTGCTCAGTGTTGAATCCATTCCCAGGCCTCATGTGGTCTTGCAGTGACTGTAGCAGTTGCAAACTACATCATCCCCAATTCTGCTTCAGGAGGGGAAAACAAGAAAATGCTTCTCAGAAGTCCCAGCAGAATATGGTTGACTTCATATTTTGCAACCGAGTCACTATAAACTCATTTTAAAATATATGCCTCTATTTTGTTAATTGACTGAGAGCTGGATAATTAACACTACTCCTGAAATTGAGGGGTAAGATGAGGCCTGACATTGGTTAGAAATGGCCAATGACTATAGGACATTGTACAATGACTATCTCTGTGGTCTAGTTAAGCCAATAATATCTCAGATTAGCATGTCTGAGAACAGAGCACATACGGACTCGTCCTACCACACCCTTTGTTCTGTTTGCCTTCTGTTTATCATGTGATAAGATTCCCTAATCTAAACCATCTGGGGAGGAAGGGATTTACATGGTGTGTGCTTACACCTGTAGGTGACATCCATCATGGAAGGAAGTCGGGACAGGAACTCAAAACAGGAGTCTTGGGGGAATGCTGCTTGCTGCCTCAGTCTGGCTCACTATCTGGCTCACCCACTCATAGGCTCATGCTTAACTAACCTTACATTTTGTTTTTAAAAGTTTTTTGAGAATTTATTTGTATCGTTTTCACACCTCACTCTCATCCTTCCAACTTCCCCTATGCTCCACCCTGCTAATTCATGACTTCTTAAATTTTGAATATACAACCTATTGAATACATTTAGTGTTCAATATGTGCATGTGCATGTGTCTAGGATGGACTGTGTACAACTGGATAACCTGTGGGGAAGCAGGGTACATATCTTTAGAGAAAAATGAACTTGTCCTCTCTTAAAGGCTACTAGTGCCTATAGATCTCCATTTGTTGGTAAGCCTTACAAAATTACCCCATCTACATTGGCACATATTGATGTTGTCATTGTGCAGTTCTTGTTTAGGCAACCATATTCTTGGTATTTTATGGGTTTCAGCTTCCCTGTCATGTCCAGAAGACACTATCTGATAACAAGTATCCTAGTCTTCTCGCTCTTAAAATTTTCTTCCCCTCTTTGCTGTGATGTTTCCTGAATCTTAGATGTAGGGATTGCATTGTAAATATATCTGTTACAGTTTGGCACTCCACTGTCACTTATTCTGTACATTTTGATCAGTTGAGGATCTCTGTAATAGTTCCCATTAGCTACAGAAAAAGAAAGAAAGAAAGAAAGAAAGAAAGAAAGAAAGAAAGAAAGAAGGAAGGAAGGAAGGAAGGAAGGAAGGAAGGAAGGAAGGAAGGAAGGAAGGAAGGAAGAAAAAGAGAGAGGGAGGGAGGGGAAAAAAGACTTTGAAAAAAGAGAGAGTTTTTACTTGCCTTTGAGAATAAGGATAAGTATTTAGAATACAGTTAGAAACTCTGTTGGTTTAGAAAATGGCAGAGGTAGGTTCTCTAGGTTCTATGACTTCTCTAACCATGGGTACTTGGCTAAGTTTACCGTATTAGGCATCAGTTCTCCCATAGTGAGTGCCTTCATTCCAAGACCACCTGTTTATGGGTAGTGTTGCCTGTAGTAGGCAGGGCCCTCCTAAATTGACTAATAATTAAGACCCTCTTTCACAGACATGCCAATAGAGCAACCTAATAAAGACAATTACTCAGGTTTCTAGGTCGTTCTAGGTTGCTTGCATTAAACTGACAATTAATGTTAAATAGGACACCCCACCCCTTGTCATTTTAAAGCACAAGTACATTACATTTCTTTCAGTCATGACCTTTCATTCTTTGTCCCCAAGAGCTTGTGTTTATATTCTAATATAAAACACAGTTCAACTTTTAAAAACTTTAATGTCAGAAATGTAACAGCCAAAGGTACCTTTTTTTAATTGATTTTTATTGAGCTCTACATTTTTCTCTGCTCCCCTCCCTGCCTCTCCACTACCCCCTTCATCCCTCTCCCAAGGTCCCCATGCTCCCAATTTACTCAGGAGATCTTGTCTTTTTCTAGTTCCCATGTAGATTCGATCTATGTAAGTCTCTCTTAGGGTCCTCATTGTTGTCTAAGTTCTCTGGGATTGTGGTTTGTAAGCTGACTTTCTTTGCTTTATGTTTAAAAACCACCTATGAGTGAGTACATGTGATAATTGTCTTTCTGGGTCTGGGTTACCTCACTCAAAATAATGTTTTCTAGCTCCATTCATTTTCCTGCAAAATTCAAGATATCTTTTAAAAATCCAAAATTTTTTACCTGTGGACTCTCGTAAAATCAAAGAAAAGTTACATACTTTCTTATCCCAAAAAGTAAGAACCAGGGCATAAAACAATTACACTTTAAAAAAACCAAACTTCATTAGGATAAGGAGAAATCTTGTAGCTCGGTGTCCAGCATATGAAACTCATTCAAAATCTTCTGGGCTCCAAAAAGCTTGGGCAACCACATCTCTTCTGTTCTGCCACACACAGCATACATAGATTATCTTCTGGGCCAAGGTCACCAGCCTTGATATATGTCCCATAGTGTTAGTATCTCTAATATCTTGGTATCTCCACTGTAACTGAGGCTTCTTGTTTGCCAGTGTCTTCTCAGAGCCATTCTATAGGGACTCCAATCCTGTCACAAGGTCGTAAGCCTCAGTTTCTTTCCATTATCCCTTTGATCATGTAGCTTTCAGGCCTTCAAAACCAGCAGCTGTTAGTGACTCTTACACATTGCCAAATTCAGAAGCCACCTTGAGATGAATCCTTGACTTCTCTGGACCACAACTTTTGTGTGTTGACCCTAAGGAAATATTTTCTGGAAGAGTTCATCTAAATGATGCTGATCTCTTATTATTCATAACTGATGATTGCTTTGTCCATGTGGATGGCAAATTGGTACTGGTTTGGGCAGGACGCCTCTGTTCCTTGCCTCTTAGACTTTTCTACTACAACATGAAAACTGACTTCTATCAGCATTAATAATGCAAGAAATATTAGAGTAGATATTGAAATCTAGAAAAGTCAAAAAGTATCATCTATAATATACTATCAGTTTTATAAACCATCCCTATTCTCTAAGAGAGAAAATGTAAAGAATGTAATAAATAAAGATTCTCTCATATAGGAAAAGAAGCTTGTTGCTCACTGTCTAGTTTCCTGTTTATACCAAATCCCTATATATGCTTGGTAAATCAGTGTGGAGCTGATGCTGAGTTGAGGCAAAGTATGATCTGTATAAATGCACAAGAAATTTCTAGAGGCCAAGGAATCAATGGCATATCATGGATAGTAGTGGACATCTTTCATGGCCAGGTCTAAAATATCTTCAAATAAACTGATAAGGACAGGCTCAAGCAATATGGAAGTTTTTTCTTGGCAAAACTTATCAATCTGCATCGCCATTGCTCATTAAGTTCTATTGGGGACATAAAAATAAGGTTTCTATAACCAAAAAGGAAGATAATGAAGAGGAAAAGTTCAAATGGGAATTTTGCCCTTCACGTCATCACCATGTCTCCTTATATCATTTTGGAAAAAGCAATTTCACAGAGCTTCAGTTATTTTTCTCCCTAAAATGGAGCTAGAAATTCAGACCCCGTGGGATTGGTATGAGTATTAGGTGAGATAATGTATGCTTGTGGCCCCTATGAGGACTTGGTAATGTCCATTGTTGTTATAGGATGTTTTTCTCTGGGGATAGTCACTACATGTACTCGCTAATTTTTTTCCCCAGCCCATTAGCCAATTCTCTGAAATGCCAAGAGGGCCTGTGTCTGGCACTTCAGTACAATTTCTTCTTTTCCAGGTAGTTCTGAACTGTTGTCTTACAATCCTGATGTATTTCTCTCTAGAAACTAAAACCAGCAGGGGAATCAGCCCAGCCCAATTTTGAGATCTACTCTTGGATGGATGGATGGATGGATGGATGGATGGATGGATGGATGGATGCATGGATGCATGGATGCATGGATGCATGGATGCATGGATGCATAGATAGATGTTGTAGTAACAAGGAAGGGGCTGCGTTCCCAGCACCCGGCTAGCTTAACCCCCGAAATAATTACACAGAAATTGTATTCATTTAAACACTGCCTGGCCCATTGTCTCCAGCCCCTTATTGGCTAACTCTCACATATTAATTTAACCCATCTCCATTAATGTGCATTGTCACTAGACTGTGGCTTACGGGCATGAGTCTAACCAGTGCCCGTCTTGGAGAGAAGAGCCATAGCGTCTGCCACACTGCCTTCTTCCTCCCAGTATTCTGTTCTGTCTACTCCACCCAACTTAGGGCTGCCCTATCAAAAGGCCAAGGCAGCTTCTTTATTTGACCAATGAAATCAACACATAGAAAGAAGATCCTCCTACATCATTTCTCCTTTTACTGTTTAAACAAAAAGGAAAGGCTTTTAACATAGTAAAATTACATATAACAAAACAGTTATCAAGCAAGAATTACAGTTACAATATTTTTATCTATTTTATCTTTTATCATAACAAAGGAAAACAATAACTATATCTATCTATTCTTCAACTCCATTAAAGACTCCAGAAGGATATAAAACTAAGTAAACAAAAAGTAAGCAACTTCCAAAACTCTAGAGGATGTCGTTTAGAAATTTTTCCTCCTAAAATAATCAACAGAAGATGGTCTTGTTAAACAGGATGGTGTTCATTACATCACCCATCACTACCTCCTCCTTAATTCAGACATCTAGTTATGTTTGTTGTAAAACCTTCCTTAGTTCTTAAAAGATGGCCCCTGAGTTACTTATAATGGAATTAGCATTATCCTGGGGTTTTGTTTATTTGTTTGAGCAAATTTTTTCCAGTGAAACTCTGACTGAGACTGCTCAGAGAATGTTCAAATTTGTGGTATCAAATGGTACATATTAAATAAATCTGAATTTTGTAATGAGAAAAGCAGAAAAGAAAATGCAATGTGGTTATGAGCCCAGAACCACCAGATTAACATTGACTAGGGACAAGTGAAGGTTTGTACAAGGATTAGTAGGCAAGAACAAGCAAAGCAAAGGCTGCTAGAACAGCCTACACATAGCACCACCCTCAGGGCCAGTGTGCGCATTGTATCAATGAGAGAATGTTTAAGAACTTTATCATGATTTAACATCACCGCAACTGGCAGGATCATGACCACTAGAATTTCCAAAATAGCTATGATAAATTAGAAGTAGAGACCATACCAATACCAGAAGAAATGAATTCAGGAAACATATACATCCTTATTTTAATTCATTCTTAATTTAATTAACTCTTAATGCCTGTTGGTACTATTAAAAGAATGCTATTTTCTTATACCCACTTGGGTAAGTTTTGAAGCCTGTTGCATTTCACCTGTCTGAAGTCTAAATTATTACTCCCACCTTCTTCATTTCTGGGCCTGTTGTAGGCCTTTGCAGAAACAGGGCTTCCCCTCCCAGCCCACCTGGAGCCTAAGTGGAAATGGGTAAAGCTTAACCACGGACATGTAGGGCGGCTGAAAAGCAATCTCCATTTTCTTTCGTACAGTGAAAAGGTGGGGAGACTAGAACTACCACCTTTCCTCTACTCCCTCATTAGGATTCTGGGTTTCAGCAGTGTTGCCTGGCTGCTCTAATTGGATCCATGCACACACAGGTCTGCGTAGCTCCATTGAATACTGACATTTCTAACTAACTGACCTTTTCAGGACCACTGGTACTCCCATAATGAGTGTGTGATGGCATTGTGTGGATACAATGCAGCAGACTTCACAGTGCCAGAAGAATGCGGGATTGAAAACTATTCAGAATCCTCAATCTCGAGTTAGCAAAATGAGAAAACCGAGTCCCAACATTCATGAGCATGTTATTGTGAGGATATCGATTTCAATGCCCTTTCACTTCTTTCAAAAAAAAGTTGTATTATATAAGTCTAAATTAACTTTTGTTCTGTTATTTTTCCCCTGTACCTATAAAAAGGTCAAATACATTCATAAGACTGAGATAGATTTGCTGGATATAAGCTCTAAGATAGCAATCAACCTTCAAATAACCTTTAAGGAACATGGGCTCTTCCATGAGCGATAATTGATGTACTCATTAAGGCCGTGAAATTCTTCAGAAATCACCTAAAGAGAAACAGTTACAGAGCCAGTGGCAAAAACAGGTCGTTTAGAACAATGAGATAATGGCTCAGATGTTTGCAATTGTTGTGACCCATTCAATGTCACAGGAAAGGGACTTCAAAGGGAAGCCAGCAAGATGAGAAAGGGGAACAGTGGCTTTTCACTTTCCTACACGGGAACAACTCTGTCAAGGCCCAGGCAGGAAAGGATGTGATTCTGAGTGTCCCCTAGTATCACAGCCCAAATTCAAGGCCTTTGTTTCACTTAGGTGTACAGGGGTGAGAGATTCTCAGGCCTCTCTCAGCCATGGAAGGGAATTAACTGGAAGGAGCAGCTGTTCTGAGGAACAATGGTGTCAGAGTGAGTGTGCTGCTCTTCCCTAACGCTCCTCTGAGGACTATATTCTTTTCTACCAGTGTGTCCCAGTCCTGGAAGCAGGCCACTATAGAACTCTAGTCTATAAGCATCCATGAGCGACTGTGCGCCAGAAACTATGGTTGGTACTGAGAGGGCTGTTTTAAAAGGCTGTTTAATTTCATTTCAACTAAATTCGATTCAATTCAAGCCAGTAAATATTTCTTAAACGTTTGTTCCTCAAACATTTAAACATTCGTATCCAGAACTTTAAAGTTGAAAGAAGGGATGAACTTTAAGGGGCTCTTTCATAGGTTCCATATGTTCAAAACTGTCTAAATCAGGCATGTCCAACCTGCAGCCAGCAGGCCACATGTATCCCAGCATCGCTAAGAATGCAGCTCAACACAGCTGTAGAGCATAACATCACATCTCTATGTAAAACAAGCATATACCCCTGCTAAATCCTAGTTGTCATCCTGTAGCTGGAAATATCACTACACTCTTTTGGAAAAGAAAAGGCTAAAATGCAGATGTGTTATTTGGTTTACTCCAGATCACCCAGGTGAGGTTGTACGTGGCTAAGAATGTCATTCCGAAGTCTGCCCTCTATCGTCTCTTTGGTTTATAGGAAGGTCATCTTTAAACTGTTGCATCTCCCCACACAAGAACAGAGATGACTTTGATAGAGTGATCCTTCTGCTGGGCAATGTGACATGTGCAGAGATAAATAGGTCTTATAAGAATATGGTGGCACCCTTGATGTGGACATTAATGGGGCAATTCTTTAGGAATCATCCAAAGAAGGTGGCTGTGGAGGTGGAGGACTGAATGCTTAAGGCCGTGAAATTCTTCAGAAATCGCCTAAGAGAAACAGTTACAGAGCCAGTGGCAAAAATAGGTCGTTTAGAACAGTAAGACAATGGCTCAGATGTTTGCAATTGTTGCGACCTAATGCCACAGTAAAGGGACTTTAGTTTTAAAATGCTTAAAAATATTGACTGCCAATTGCTTATCCCATGCATCTATGACATTGGAAGATCATTGTGGCTTGCTTTTCTGCTCAGTTGAATATCCCTTCAAACCCTCCTTTGCACAATATTCTGGCCTGTCTCCAAATGGACATTCCATGTAAATTCCATGGCCTGTTCCATGTAAAATGAAACTCCCTTTACCTGAACTACTCTGTTTCACTTTGTCTATGAAGTGCATGGCCTAGTCTTGGGAACCTGTGTAGGGCAACAAAAGAATGAAGAGATGGGTTGCACTCATTCTGGTGGAGGGCACCTTCTATACAGCCTGGAAACTAAGTATGCTTATTATAGACAGCACAAGGGCAACATGGGAATGAGGAAATGACAGACACACATGCATAATAGCTGGGATTGGTTGCATTGTGCTCATTCCGATGGAGAGCACCTACTATGAAACTTGGAAGCTGGTTTTTTTTTCCCAGCCTCACAATCTTTTCTTCAGAATCTTGGTGGAAATCTCCATGGCTATATAACTCTTGGATTATGTTTGCCTGCAAAATAGTGTTGAATGGAGGGGGTTGCTTGTTCATCCCAGCCACCCAGCTAGCTTACACCCTAAATAACCACACAGAAACTGTATTCATGAAAACACTGCCTGGCCCATTAGCTCTAACTTCTTATTGGCTAATTCTTACATCTTAATTTAACCCATTTCTATTAATCTGTGTATTGCCACGTGACTGTGGCTTACCAGCAAGATTCTAACCAGCGTCCATCTCAGGCAGAAGATCCATGGCATCTCTCACTCTGCCCTTCTTCCCAGCATTCAGTTCTGTCTTCTCCACCTATCTATGGCATTTGCCTAATCATATAAACTAGCCTATCATCAATTAAGGGTAACTTCAATCAAAACAGAGAAAAAGTTCTATACCTTCTTTAAAAATCTCTATATCCTATTGGCAAAATATCACTTCATTACGATAGTTTCTAAAATCATAAGAATATTTAGTTATGACTAGTTTTATTAAAACTCTAACTCTGGCTAACAATGGTAGTGCACTCCTATAATCACAGTACTTGCGAGGCTACGACAGGAAGATCACCATGAGTTCAATGATAGCTTAGGTTACATACTAAGTAGAACCCAGCTTAGTTTTCCTAGTGAAACCTTGTCTCCAAAAACATACATACATTAATTACTGATTAATTAAATATTAACCACTGTTATATAACATGAGGCCATTTTGTTATGCAGGTACATTTTTAGAGAACTTTCTGCCCAAGACGGTTTGTTGCTGATATTGCTTTTACTATTTTAGCCACTTTCAAGTGTAGAGCCAGGTAGTGTTAAATATAGTCAGACAGTTGGGCACAGATCTCCAGGAACTTTACCTAACGAAACTGAAACAGCATCTCCTTGAGAAGACAAAGCTCCTGCACCTGGTAACTGCCTTTCTTCTTTGTTTCTCTGAACTCGAATCTTTAGATACCTGGTGTACACGGAGTGCCAGTGTTCATCTTTTTGTGGTTATCTTATTTCACATGGCAGACATCCCTGAAGTTCATCTGTGCTGTACAGTGTGACAAGGTTTTCTTCTTTCATAAGGCACTGTCTTAATATTCCACACTTTTTCCATACAGTCCTCGCTCAGCAGATGTTTTGAGCTGTTTCTCTCTTGACTATTGAGAACAAGGCTACCCTGAACATGGCTGGACAAACACCTTCTGGAGACCTCACTTCTGATTCTCTTGGCTAAATACTTTGAAGTAGGATTGCTGGGTCCTATGTTACGCTTTTTGTTTTTTTTGAAAACTTCCATTCCGCTTTGTTTTGTGGTTCTGTTCATGTCATCTGAAAGAGAATGTGTTCCTATTGTCTCTTCTCTATCTATGTTCTTTGACAGATCAGATTTGTGATGCTCATAGCTTTCCTTAGAAAGCCAAAATTCATAGGAAGAATTTAGCACCCTGAAGAGAATGGAAGCGGCTATAAGAAACTCAAATTGAAAGAAAGCCCTGATCGATGTTAATTCTGTTAGTTTTCATTTCATTTATCACCTGATGTCAGTTTTTGAGAATACTG
The DNA here is from genome assembly GCF_950005125.1 of Chionomys nivalis. NCBI lineage: Eukaryota > Metazoa > Chordata > Mammalia > Rodentia > Cricetidae > Chionomys > Chionomys nivalis. The sequence goes on along the minus strand of NC_080096.1, from coordinate 36,608,109 downwards.
CTCTGGGGACAATGACTCAGTGAAGTCATTCTCCGTGAGATGCATTTCCTCCCTTCCCCCAGGACAAACCTTTAAAACCTGAAGTGATTTCAAATGATGGGCCAGCCGACATGATGGAAAGCAGGACGGTAGGGTGCAGGCAATGCAGCCTGGTAGGGAGAGGATTGGAGCTAGGAAATTGAAACCTCAAATGCAGAAAAAGATGTAAATGCTGCTTCCTAGATTTTATAGCTCCCAGATGCCTTCTCTAATTGCATCGCTAACCCTGAGTTTATTAAGTTATTTTCCAGAGTCGAACTCATTTGTATACATGTCAGAATGTAAACTGAATTTAAAAAGTGAGGTCCTTGGATTAGAATTCAGGAATGATAAACAAACTCATTTAGAATGTAAGATTTGCATGTCATTTGCATGTGCCCAAATGCAATTACATGTGCTCTGTAAACATGCATTTCACATTTATTTGTCATGATAGAACAGTATGGAAAAATTAATTGCCACAGTTTTTTTAATACTTAAAGAAAAAATGATGAGTCTTAAAATAGACTTTGCTAGTGTATGATTCAGTGTGCAGAAACTGGCAAGAAGAGATAAGGATCCGTAGAAAACCATAAATTCCCACTGCAACATCTGTAGTAGTTCAAATTGCATGGTTTATGGGGGCCCCTTTCGCCTTCTCCATGGGTATTACCATAGCGTTCTGTAGATTTATTGCTGGCTCAGTGCAGGGACAGTTTTACTAGCAAAGCTTTAAAATGGGGGAAGGGCAAGCTATTGCCTCTGAAAGTTCAGGACTGAATTGAAATAAAATAACTTCTCAAGCTTTAGAAACTTCTAGACCAGCTGGGCATCCATGCACTTCTACACCATCTCTATCCAGCCCCTTCTTTCTCACTTTTTGTGCTTTTCAGTAAGAGGTAGTTTGAGTAACCAACATATTACCTTTCTGTTAAGAGTACACCTTAGGAAATGGTGGATGCATTAATGCCAGTGTGGAAAAGCCTTTTTTATGTTTTTTAGATTAACACATAGTTCTTTACTTTTTAACACAAGTATATTTGTGTAACCATAGTCACAATCATGATACAGAACACTTCCAGCCCCCCTTACAAGTTCACCTTTCTTCTAGCAATGCTGCTCTAGTCACTCTTACTATCATCTTGTCTTTTCAAGAACATATTAAAATCAGGGTCATATGCTTTATAACCTTTTGTGAATGGCTTCTTGCACTGGTTTAATGCTTTTGACATTCCATCTAAGCTGCATGTATCAATAGTTCCTTCCCTTTCGTTGCTGAGTTCTGTTCAGTCGTACAGGCTTCTACCCATTCACCACCGAAAGGTGTTTGAGTGATAGCTAGGTTAGGCAATTATGAATAAAAGCTATTGTGAGCTTTCTTGTCCTTGTTTCTGTGAGAACACAGTTTCGTTTCTCTAGGGAAAGTAGTCAGACATAGGATTTCTGGGTCGTATAATTTTGTTATGCTTTTAAGGAATTGTACCACTTTGCACTCCACCCAGCAATAAATAGGGATTCTGGTTGCCCTATATTTTTGCTAACACTTAATACTGTCCCTATTTTTTTTTTGTTGTTGTTGTTATTTGAGCCAGTTTGATGTGTCTAAAGTGTTGACACCTTACTGTGATTTCAGTTCACATTTTCCTTGTATCTAATGGTGTTGAACAAGGGAAGCATTTTGACATATAGATCTTCATTCATGTATTGTTTTAACACTCCTAGGCTTTGCTGGGCATCTTACATGCATATTGTCTCATTTAAACTTTATAATCTTGTGAAATTGCTATTGAATTATCCATATGAAAAGTTGAGGAGTCGGGGTGAGGATTCAGGTAGCAGCTTCATTTTTCTCACTACACTGTATCAGAATATATATGCTGTGCTGGTTCTTTGTTAAGGACTGAGCACACAAGTTTCTCTGCTTTGGGCAGCCTGTAGCTGAGAAATAAAGGTGTTCATGTATAAACAAAGAATTGTTCCTTCTCAGTGGGGCATAGGAGTAAAGTGAGCACCAAGCCAGGGGAGTGGACTTTAACTGGCCTCGGCCCCCAAATGTCACAGTAAAAAAAATAAAAACCAAGAAATCCCTCCAAAATCTACAGGACTCCAAAGCTACAGAGAAACCCTGTCTTGAAAAACAAAAAACAAACAAACAAAAAACAAGAAATCACAAGTCAACAGTAATCTGTAGAAGAGTCTAGACCAAACTATACATCAGATTAATTTCTTCCTCTGTGATTCTGAGAAACTACAAAATGTTCTCTCTCTCTCTCTCTCTCTCTCTCTCTCTCTCTCTCTCTCTCTCTCTCTCTCCTCTCTCCCTCTCTCCCTCTCTCTCTCGGATCAAAAGAAAGCAGCCATTATATGCCTTCAGCATAAACAAAGCCCATCTCTTCCTCTTGACCAATCCAAAGGTGGGAGGAGAGCAACTGTCAAGTGCAAAATGAGCCACTTGCAGGATTCTTAATCTGATACATTTAGTTATTTATTTATTCATCTATCTATCTATCTATCTATCTATCTATCTATCAGTCATCTATCATCTATCTATCTATCTATCTATCTATCTATCTATCTATCTATCTATCTATCTATCTACCTACCTACCTACCTACCTACCTACCTACCTATCTATCTATCTATCTATCTATCTATCTATCTATCTATCTATCTATCTATCCATCTATTTTATTGCGTGAGTGTTTAGCCTACACATGGTGCCCATGAAGATCTAGAAAGCATGTCAAGTCCCCTAAAACTGGAGTTACAGACAGTTGTGAGCAGCCACTTGGATGCTAGGACGAGAATACAGATCCTCTGGAGGAGCAGGCAGTGCTCTCAGCCTCCTGACACAACATTCAGAACTGCCCCTTCTGTATATGACTGAATCTCCCAGTTGATAGTGGTGTATCGGTCTCAACTGAGCTCTCTGTGTCATCACTCGCTGCTTACTCACCCACTTTAAGCAGAGATGCACAGTGCCCTGGGAAGACAGTATATGTGAAGACATAAGGTTTTGTCTGGTTGGTTTGCTTTCATTTTTAGGGTTGTATTTAAATTACAACATTTCTCTCTTCCCTTTTCTCCTTCATAACCCTCCCATGTTCCCTCTCCCACTCTCCTTCAAATTCATGGTCTCAGTTTTCAGCAATTGTTTTTGCACACATATTGTAACTGTGTATACAAATATTCTCAAATCTAATCTGTGGGGTACATATAATGTTACTTGTATATACATTTTTAGGGCTGCTTGTTGGCTCTGGACAACCAGTTGGTGTGCTCTTCCCTGGGAAGGGCCATCTCTCCCATTCCCACCTTTACTCAGTTGTCTGTAGTTCTTTGTGTAGGGTTGAGGCCTCGTGTGCTTTTCTCCATCCAGTTTGGCATGCTTGCAAGTGTCCTCCTCATTCAGTTTACATTTGGGTGGTCATGTTGGTGAGTCTTTAAGAACGGAGTTTTGAAATTACTAGGAGATACAGCCTCACAGCAAAGTCTCTGGTCCTATCCATGGCTCTTACAATCTTTCCTCCTCTTTGTCTGCAATGTTCCCTGAGCCCTGGGTGTGGGAGTGTTTTATAGATGTATCCCTTAGAACCAGGCTCCACCATCCTGCACATTGGTTGACCGTTGTTTTCTCTAGTTGTCTCCATCTGTTACAAGGAGAATTTTCTTTGATGAGAGGTTATCTGTGTGTATAAAGACAAATATTTGTAGATTGTTGTTATGGATTGTGCTGGTTTAGTAAATTAGTGATTGTAGAGTTTCCTCCATTAACTGAGATTTTAGAAGCGCTGATTGCTTATATAAGTTTCAGATGCCAGACATAGTATCTATCCTATTGAATGGGTCTTTTGGCCAGTTAGAAAACTGTTGGTTATCACCAAGATATAAATATTACTATTGCAACTGTAAGGCTATCATGTTATCCTGGCCATTGATGTGGCTAATAAGCATCATAGTGGGGGAGGACTGTTGGCTGTCTCAATCTTTTGGAAGCTTGCATGGCATCTTCTGGTACCATGAAAACTTGTCTTCAGGGAGGAAACATTCAGGTCAACTTTTATTTGTTTTAAGGGATGGGATACTATCACTTAAGGGTTTTAATCAGGAAGGTGATACCATTTGATTTTAGCTATTGTCAGTGGTGCACATCTTTAATCCCAGCACTGGGAAGACAGAAGCAGGTGGATCTCTGTGAGTTTGAGGCCAGCCTAGTCTACAGAACATGCTCCAGGGAAGCCAGGGCTACACAGAGTACCTGTCTCAAAAAAAAAAAAAAATCCTATGTCAGCTATGTCAGGTGGGCTGACAGACAGGTTGGAGGCCATAAAGAGGGGTCTGGTCACTTAAAAGAGACATATAACACTTTCATAAGATAAAAGAAAAGGAAGCAAATCCCTCTGGGTCCTGTTTCTGAAGTCATGGTGTCTTGAGCAATAGAGACTTACCACCTATTGTAATGAAGGACAATACCAGTATCCTATATGATTTGGGAGCCTCTTAGCTGTGCCCAACATCTCAAAATATGAGTAATCATGTCTAGTATTTTTTAAGATGGCCTTCAGCTTTTGGAGGGAGCATTGTCAGACCACATGAGAAAAATTTATTAAAACTCTATTTCTATATGTATATACCAAGTTACATGTGTTACAGGTATTTTTAGTAAATAATTAATAATATAATTCCTTTTGGATTTTTCAGCCATCCAAATTGTTATTTTACCATCCTACCTCCCTTTTCCTGTATTTACTTCCCTTATCCTTCTCCCCATCAGACCAATTGTATCCTGCTATTCCCCATTATTTTTCCTTCCACTTTCTACCTTTCTCCCTGATTCAGAAATTTTAGATTTTTCTTTTAGTCATTTTCTGCCTCCATTTCCTTAAGCTTCAACTAATCCATATGCAAAAGTAAACAGGTTAGGTCCTTCAGCCAACATCCAACTCCATCTCTAATTCCTGTCTAGTCTCTAGAACATATTCTCTCTCTCTCTCTCTCTCTCTCTCTCTCTCTCTCTCTCTCTCTCTCTCTCTCTCTTTCTTTCTCTCTCTCTCCCGTTTCAGACAATGTGTTTTGAGCATATTCCTTTTTCCCTTAATTTTTCTCCCCAGATACACCTCTGCTTCCCTACCCACTCAACTTTATATCATCTTTTCCCCCCTTATTTTAAACATGAGGTCCAATTTATACTGCTCAGATATTCTTGGATATACAGTCCTCCACTGGGGGGAGCATGGTCAACTTAGCAAGGGCCAGTTTTAAAGAAAACTGATTGCCCCTCTCTGCGGCTGTCAATTGCTCCTGGATTAGGGGTGGGATGGCTCATCTTTGTCTTCCCGTTTCTTCTGCTGTGTTTCTCTTCTAAGCTATCAAACCCTTCTTCTATGTACTGTCCTCCTACTTGGTCTGCCACCCTGTGGTATATTATGCAGCCACCAGCAAAATTCTCCTTTCTAACTAAAATCAAATGGTATCACCTTCCTGATTAAAACCTTTTAATGGCTTCCCATTACTTAAAACTCATTTCCTAACCATGACTCACAGATCTCTTTTGGTCTTGGCTCTTTTGTCTCCCACCCCCTCTCATAGCACTTTGCATCTCACTTACGCTCCGAACATCCTGGTCTCTGTTTTCTTAGACAAGTCCAGCCCTTTTGCAGAACTGGCATCTATAGTTACTGGGTCATTGTTGTTTCTTTATCTGTGGTGTTACCTCATCAAGAAAATTTCTCTGACCATTCCATTCAAAATCGCCCTCTCTGCTTACTTGTTAACAGACAGATCTATTAATTTCTCTTTGTAAAATTTATTGCAAATAATTATTAGATTATAGTTCATCATAGGTTATACTATTATGTAATATATTATTGATGCTGTATATTAGCACATTATCTTATTATATATCTTATTACCTTTTTACCCCAGTGAGACTTTGTTTCTTATACTGATGTTACAACATAATGTTACATATTGCATAATTACATATTACATATTACATAATGTTACACATTAGAGGAGTTCTAAAAGTATCTGTCAATTAAATGAATTCATGTGCCTATTTAAGCTCTGCTGTGTCTTTTCTTCTCTCTGGGGCTCACTCTGCTCATTTCTGTGACCTGGCATACCTCACAAGGTTGTTGTGTCAAATGAGACACGGCATGTTAAGACACTAAATGAATTTAAGGAATTATTATGAGTATCATCATCATTACCATCATCCGAAGCACTTTCCTCTCTGACACTGATTTCATTATTGGTCTTTGGGTCTCTGGGGGGAGCTTCCAGTGAGAAATTCTTATTCTTTCCTTTTGTGCAACAGACACCTGGCGGGTTTGGTTCATACCCCTGATTCAAGATGTCACAACTATTTGTCACCAAGCTGCTGGCATAAGTATCATTCATGATTCCTTCCAGCAAATATATTTTTAGTAAAGACAATCTTCTGCATTTGAAAGAGAAAGGAGGAAAAGATTAAGACGAGAAGATTTTTGAACCACAAGATATCAGAACTGGAAGATGCTTGAACAGTTACCTAATCTGCACATTGACAGAGTCCTGCTGTTCTTTTCTTTCTGAGATGTCCCAGAGGATAAGGAGGACTCTGAGGCCCAAGGGTGCCATTAGTATAAAGCTGTAGAGAATCTTATAATAGGTGTATAGTATATATGTGCCATACCTATCTCCCGCCCTTGTTCCTTCTTAAAAAAGTCTTAAAAAATTTGTAAGTTCAAACTCCTCTCCCTGCTCCCACCATCCTGCCCTGAACACCATTAGGATTCATCTTACCTGCTGAAATAATCCTGTCACGATCTCCCTAGACCCACTTGTCAGATGGCACAAACTATTTCTGCACCACGCATATCCCATCACCACCGCCTTAAAACCTTCTTCACTGGCTTTCCAAAATGCTGGGGTGATCGTCTCAGCTTGTCCCTTCCCTCTTCTGACTCAGTATTCCTTCCCTACTAGCTTCGTCCAGTTCCTGGAATGAACACAACTCATCTAATCACAGGTTTTTGGACCTCTTATTCCCTCTGCCTGGATTAATGTTGGCTCCCAAATGTCTTTATTGGAAGAACTTAAAAGTCCCATCACAGATGGAAAGTTCTAAGATCTTAGAGTTGTATTCTTAATGCCATAGCAAGCCATTTTCTCTTACTTAGATTGTATTTTATTTTGGTTTCTGTGTTTAGAATTTATGCAGGCTTGTTAAAGTTATGAACCCCTAAGCTAGCTCTTTGTGTCTTCTCTTTCTCTGAGAGACTTCCTGCCTTGTTCTCCTACCACTTACACATCACTCAAACCTCTGCTCAGCCTTGCTTCCTCAGAGACATGTTCCCTCAACCTGCACACAGAGGCTGCCACTTCCCTTGCTAAATACCGTAGCAGAACATTTTTCTTCCTTCCTGGGCCATACCTCTGGGCATAATTATGCTCGTATTTGTGTGATTATCTGATGAGCACCTGTCTCTCCCACCAGCTGGTACATTCTGGGAGGGCAAAGCTCACTTCTGCTTTTGTTCACCACCAGATCCCCACATTTAACATCATCCTGGGCACTTAAAAGGCACTAAGTCTGTTGACTGAATAGATAAATCTAAGCGTTGTGCCTTTGACAGGGATTCTAAGAGGCATGTGGGCAGAGCAAATTGACTCTTGTCCCAAAGAAAGTAGGGTCAAGCCTGTAAATTTTCTTAAATAACCTCTAATAGTGCCTACAGGCCTACATTTCTGAGAAACTCTTTTTCAGCTGAGAACATTTTAAGTATTTTAACACAGTAATGATTCACCATTCACACAGGAATCCTGGGACTCATGATAAGCAACTATTTTTAACTGGTTCCAAAGCTGCAAAGCCGTAGTGCTGGTGGAGGAGGCCAGCCACCAGTCACGTTTCTAGTGTGAAGAAGGGCTGCTCAGTTCTAATGCTGCCCATGTATCAACTCTGGCAAAAAGGGAGGGGTGCGGTTCTGGGCTTTGCAAAGGTATTGTTCAAGGATGACAACACTTAGCAGACTTTTGTTTGTAATTCAGACTCAATGTTGGAAGCAGGAAGTCCCTTATTATGCCTTTATCTGCGCAGTGTACTATGACAAATGAGACTAAGTGGCTTAAAAATCAAAAATTTGTTTATCATATTCTAGAGACCAAGCAATCCGAGGCCAAAGTGTCCCCAGATTTGTTTCTTGGCGAAGGTCCTCTTCCTGTCTTCCTGGCTTGCACATGGCAAATGTCTTGCTGTGTCCTCCCAGGATGAGAAAAGTTTGCTGTTCTCTCATCCTCTTTGATAAAAACATAAATCCCACCATCCCTTAAAACTCTACTCTATGGTTGTGTTGAAGATTAGGGCTCCAACATATGGAATGCTTTAGGGATATGAAATTTCTCCTCCTAGCCCCTCAAATTCTATCCTACTCTCGTGTAAAAACGCATTGATTTCAGTTTAATAGCCATAAATGTCTTAACTCAATCCAGCATCGCTAATGTCTAAAATCCAGTTTCGACTACATATCTCAACAAGATATGGGTGAGGCTCAAGACACAACTTATCCCTGAGGCAAATTCCTCTCTTGCTATGACTGTATAAAACCAAGTAAGTCCAGTTTCCCAAATGCAATGCTAAGGCAGGGCCAGGGTAAGCATTCTAGCTCCAAAAGAGACGAGTTACAAAGAAAGAAAGGATAGTGGGTCCCAAGCAAGATTAAAACCCAGGCAGGCAAGCATCTGTAAATATTGAGACTAACTCTCTCTGATCCATGTTGTACCCTCTCGACCCAGTACAGTGTCGTCATCACCATCGCAACTCAGTGGGGTGATTCACTCCTTTGGCTCCACAGGGCACCTTCTCCACAGCCTTCTGCACAAACTGTGTCCCTAAGGAAAGATGCATTCTTACCTCTCTAGACCAGAAGACTGAACTCATCCCTTGAACTGAGGGGGAACCAGCTCTATTTCTGGTGTGTGATAGGAGTAGTAATTCTGATCTCTGGTGATGTCTTTAGCACCATTCTCTCGTCTTAAGGAACTATATGTGTTAATAAGCCAATAGCTCTGTTTGTGTCTTGTAGGATCAAAGACGTCCCACAGTGTCCTTGATCGTGTCTTACCTTTCCAGTCTCAGTCCTAACAGATAGGGTTAAATAGATATCAGGGCACCCCATCCCCAATATAAGGTGACATAGAAGGTTAGCTCTCTTGATCTCTTTCTTTATAGTTTCAACCATTTGAGGTCTGTTGAGGGACAAGCTCTGGCCTAGACACAGGGAAGGCAGAAAGCTCAAGCTCTGAAGCTCAGGGTGGCAGGGACAGGTAGGAGAAGGAAGAGTCCTGGTAGCAGCAATACCAGGGAGAAGGAAGTGGTGCTGTGAGAGGAGGACAAACACGGTGAGCTGTGGAAGCTCTGCTTCCCTTCAAAGCAGACACCCTGCACAGAATCCGCTGTATAGCCTTTCAGCTTGCTGGAATAGCAGTGGGCCTGTGAGTACATTCTAAAACAGTATTATTCCTTCATGTATGTGCCATGGGTTGGTGTCTCTCCGGGAGCCAGAGTGTAAGTCTTCTCCAGCCTTTCTCTAAACACCTGCAATGCTGAGAGTTCTGAGAAGCGAGGATATTGGTGCAGACACTCCAGAATTCCTGCTCATGTTAACTCCCTACTTTGCACATTAAGTTAATGCCCTCATCTCTCTGACACATTCTTCTTCATTTCTAAGAGGTGGATAATAACTGCCCTCAGGGTTGTTCTGGAGATCAGCTGAGATAATGATTTGGTATTCACCTAACACCGCACCTGCTCAAGCTGATCTCTAGCAAAGATGAGTCTTTCTCACATCCCTCCACTTGTCCTCATTCTGCATCCTTGAATTGTCAAGTCTGATTATTGTCAAAACAAGGATTTCCTTACACAGACCAGGTATTCCTCTGTCAGCAAAAATAAATTGCCTTTCACAACATGGGTTTAGTCATTCAATGAGTCTTTGCCGTGTGCCTATTACGATTAAGGAGATGGAAGGATGCGTATGAAAACAACTGAAATCCTCCCCAAACTCATCAAAATCTTCTCAATCCCCAAAAACCTTTTGAAGCAAACTTATTTATCTTCTATCAAGTACCATCAAGTATGAGGCAGTGAGTTAGGGGCTATGGTTCAGAAGTTGGGGAGTTGTACTGTCAATGCTCCAAGAAGTTTAAAAATCAGGTCCTGCAGAGAATGAAAGGCTAAACACTGCCCCACCCAACATGCATAAAGTAAGGGGCGTCTTCAGAGAGGAAACAATGGCTAAGCTTGGCTTTGGCAGATGAGCAGGAGTAACTTACATCTGTGCAACACTTGGACTTTTTGCATACTATTTTGGTTATAAGAAAGCTCACTCAGATACAGTTCAACCCTGTCCTGGGTCCTAGTAAGAGGAAGAACTCCTGAAACTGGAAGGGTGGACATAGAAGGATCTGCCGCTGTACTAGCTTAAGCTAACTAAGAAAACTAGCCATAAACTACAGCTGTGCTCTCTACCCTATCTTCCTAGATGCTCACATGGTTTATCTTCTCATGTTAGAAAGAATTCTACACCAGCCTCTTCTTTCCAGAATTGTTTGTGCTGAGCCCGAATCAAGAGATTGGTAACTTTTACTGTCCCTTCCCTCACCTGGGCATGATTCAGTTTATCCAAAAAGTATTCTTGCTAGCTGGCATGACATGTCTATTTGGGTTTTGTATGTCTTCCTAATAAGATTGCCACTTACATGAGGCCCCTGCTTGTCATATTGTTGTGAATGGTAGCCACCTCTGACAACATCTGGTATATAGTAGTCTCTCTGAATTATTTGGGTGAATTAATGAATGAAGAAATACATACATACATAAACAAATAAATGCCTATTCATTTTCTTAGGATAAATTTCCAAAACAAAATTTCCAGTTGCCCAAGGTTATTCACTGATTAGATCAGCAGCTGGCACACAGCAGATACTTCATTGACATCTGCCGAGCTCCTGAAATTAAGCATTTTACTTTGAATTTCACCAGACTACCTAATTCAGATTTAAATCTTGCCCTATTTAACTGATTGAGTAGTCTATCTGTTAGTTCTTTCTTTTACTCATCAACCATTAACTGCATTTTGGATACAAACCCAGAGGAAGTGGCCTCCTAGCCTCAAAGAGCTCTCTTTCTCCAAAGACGGGAACAGACAGATTCACTAAGAGCTGGGAACTGGGGTGAAGTTCCCTTTCTCTCATGCTTAGCTTGTTTCTCTGGTTCTTCACTGGCCCCTGTCATTTACTACCCGTGTAACCTCAAATAATTTGTCTGGGCCCCCAGAACTTGTGTTTCCTTAGCTCTAAAATGAAGAGAACCACAATACTCACGGGGTATGAGTACTGAGAAGAGCGTGTTAATGTGTACAAAAGCAGCTGGGGTACTAGGGCACATAGCAAGAGTTACAGAAATGTCAACTATCACCATTACGAGCTCCAATTCATAAAAAAAATGTCTGTAGCTCAGAAAATGCTTAGCAGCAATGAAGTCTGAAGCAAAGTCTCCCAACCACATACCTAAAAAGCCCTGCAGGGTGATTCCATAGCACCACCTTCAATTCTTCCGCGGCGGCCGCTACCTCCCCCTGCAGAATATGGATGCCGAGCTGGAGTTGGTCTCCACGCTCCTGGTGCCATCAAACCCTGTCTTCCCTGACTCTTTTTCTCTTTGCTGACAACCCCCCAACTGCAAACCCACATGTTAATAGTTTTAGTGGGGGAAAAAAAAGTCTTTTGATAATTAAGCTTGTGGAATTTAGAAATCAACGGAACAGTACATTTTCCCAGCAGAGCCAAGAAATTAATTAGGAGCAATTTGCTGTCAGAAACAATTTCCATAATTTTAAGTTTAAAAAAAGCAGAAATCATTTTTGTGGATGTTTATTTTTTTTCTTCTGCTTTTCATTCTAAAGTGACTTAACTCCTGGAAAGACAAGTCCTTCCAAATACCTTATTTTCTGTTCCTCAGACTCTCTCCCTGAGGGCTGTTCCAACTTCTCCGACTGGTTATGTTCAAGGATGAGGCTAAATTAGATGGAACAGAGTCTCGTTTTGATCCCCTTCCTTACCCCGGGGCAGAACTTATGATTTCACATCCTGAATCCAAGAGTATGGAAAAACCTGTGATGCTCTCAGAAAAAGCGTCGGGAAGGGAGAACCAGAGGTCATGGCACACTGGCTGAGTCTGACCTGGTCAGCAGACAAACAGACCTGTTCCACAGAGAGCATGAAAGCCAGTCAGTGAGATAGCTAAGGACTCTTGCTGCCCAACTTGATGATATGAGTTCAGTCCAAGGAAACCACAAGGCAGGAGAGAACTGACCATCACAGTTTGTCTCTGACCTTCACGCATGTACACCGTGGCCATTGTGCATGCAACTGCCCACAAGCACACACACATACAAACACGTATGCACTAAATGCTTTAAAAAATAAAAGTATTAAAGCATTGGGTCTGCCAGCACAGACTCAAATTCTAGAACCATACTAATAGGTCAGCCTTGCCCCTTAAGTTACTATCCATGTGATCCTAGGTGAATTTTTACAATTTGTGACTTAATTTCCTCCTAAGTAGCTATGAGGCCTCACAGCCCTCATATATAAAAGGCGAGATTTGATGTGTCGCTGGCATATAGCAAATGCTCAGGAATGTTTCTGACAAGATGATGACAATGACAATGAGGAGGATGAGTAGCAGGACCAAGCAAAAAGAAACACAGAAGCTGTCGTTGAGCCCATCTTGCACCATGAGCTCAGGTTCTAGACTCACAGTTGCCAACACTAAGGATTCCTTCCCTCCAGCAACCTCCCCTACACTTCTCCCATTTTTGTAATTGGTTGACAACAAAGAACAGTGTTTGCAGAATGTCACACATGTGCAGAGGCGCTCCTAGCAACATGAGGGGTTTCCTTTGTTTTATTGGCATCTCATTCATCGTGTTAGAGAAGGCTCAAGGTTACCTCAATGGCACTGTCGTTCTTATTTTCTTGTAATTCAAACGAGAAGAAAAGAAGGGAGGAGAGTTATAATTAGAGTTGGAGAGTGTGAATTATAA